>NC_143514.1:35658432-35813110 GCF_031878675.1 Megascapheus bottae | reverse complement strand
GAAAGTCCAAGGACAGGGCTCAGGCCCTGAACTCAAGCCCAGGACTGGCAAAAAAAAAAAATGTTAGAACACTAGCCTTGAGCAATAATATCCTGAGTTCAAGCCTCACAAATGACAACAATAAAACATATTATATTGCCAAATTCAAAAAAAAAAGCTTTGAAAGCTGATATTCAGATTGCTCATTTTTTATAAGGTACACAGGGAAGTAAATTGACTATATTAATTAAATTGGCTTCAAGCTTTCTAGAGGTCTCCAATAACTTTTTTTAATTATAGCTTAATGTTTTTTCTAGCACTTGCAAAATTGAAATTTCTTTCCTAATGGCTATGTTTCTTGTACTTGTTTGCTCTTTTCCCAAGACAGTGATCCAATTCTCATTCAAAGTCTGTCAATATTAGCTATCAGTATTGACTAGGTCAAAAAGATTTTATGCTTAATATTGCAGTTTTCTGTTTCCATTTTTTATGCAATAGACATCTGAAAGGTGATAAAGAATAAACAATTGTATTTATGAGATAATAAAGATACATAATTCCTGAAAATAGCATCTGCATTTGTATATAGAAACACTAAAATATATGGTATTTTGTGGAAATATAATATTAAATCTTAGTCTAATGGCATGAATGTTAACCCTGGTGTTGTTAATCTGTGACTCCTCAATTTAATAAAGAGTAATATACAACACAACATAAAAACCTATCACACTGCTTTAGAATTTGCCATCTCGTGAGGATGGCAAACAAAATCACAGTCAATTCTAACATAAATAAAGCATCATTTTAAAATTATGCTATCTCAAATTATAAGTTATGGCATAATCTATTATATAGTATAACATAATAACTTATGCTTGTAATTTATGTTACAGTATGAAATGAAATGTCTAAGAACTGTTGAGAAAATACAATAGTTTAATTTAAAATGCTGTTCATTTAAAGCATATTTATGTAAGCATTTATGAGAAGTTAAATTTTACAAATGTAAAACTAAACGTTAATGAATAAAAAAAATTGATTAAGAGAGAATTTATAAACTAATGAGAGCAAAGCATTTCTTGTAAAAAACATTCTCAGTCAACAATAAATACACATTCCTTTTAGTTATATTCCGGACCAATACCAACAATTGCTTCAAAATCAATACTAGTTAAAACAACTAGAGTAAATTATTTCTGTATATGTATGGTAGTGTACATTAATTATAATTAATTTCAATAAATGTGACCATAAATCAAGGCTAATCTATTATAAGTTGTATAAACTATTCTCAGTGCCAACTTTTATATATGCATGTGTATATATATATATATATGTTAGGATTGTCTATTACATGCATGTTATTGCCTATAATGAACACTTATAAGCTACCTTTGTTCATGATCAGCTTGCAGTAAAAACTTAGTGCCATTTTTATTTGCTCTTTCTATTCTGACATTTGCATTAGGATGAACTGTTCCCTTTCTGAAATAACTCTAAAAGGGGCCCTTTCCTATTTCCACAAGTACTTGCTTAGCTGCAGATCTTGTCATCTTTCTGTTCTCTGAATTTTAAACAACATCCATTACATCAATCTCCTCACTCTTTAGTCTCTTTCTCAGACTTCCTCAATGCTGCATACTTTCTGAAACAATTTTAAAAAACATGCTTCTTTGGTTTTTACAAATTAAGTGGCTACTATGGATTTCAGAATTAAATAGGAACTCCTCAGTGTATCTTTTTATGTTTTCCCCCAATAACCTTTAGAGTATAGCATCCATATGAATATATTTAACTTTTACTAATCTCACTTAGCATTTCAGGAAACATCCCTCCTTCTATACATGGATAGTTCCTATTTCTCTTCTAAAATTAAACTTTAGTTTATTCCCGTTAGTTACAAGACACCAATATGCCAGTGAATTGTACCTTTTGTACCACTATTATATAATACTTTGTACACATATCTTTAAATATTGTGCAATAGACAGACAAAAGCTTTCATTTCCACTCTAAGACATTTGAAAACACTGAAGACAAGAACTCTTCATCATTGCTGAATTTCCAATAGTTTTACATATATTAGTTGGGAAGGAGAAGAATGTATCTCTTCACTGTTGTGTCAGGATTTGGAATATATTGTAATTTCCCCCCTATTCCTAGCAATAAAAAGGAACTCCTTTCTATTTCTTTTTTTTTTTGCCAGTCCTGGGCTTGACCTCAGGGCCTGAGCACTGTCCTTGGACTTTCTCAATGCTACAGCTCTACCACTTGAGCCTCAGCACCACTTCTGGCTTTTTTTCTATATATGTGGTGCCTAGGAATTGAACCTGGGTCTTCGTGCATGCTAAGCAAGACTCTACCATTAGGCCAAACTCCCAGCCCCTGGCTTTTTTTTTTTCTATGTATGTGGTACTGAGGAATCGAACCCGGGTCTTCATGCATGCTAGGCAAGCACTCTACCATTAGGCCAAACTCCTGGCCCCTGTATTTTTATTTCTATGGCATCACCAACCTTAGCTTGGATCTACAATATAACCTTAAATGTATTAGAAAGGCCCATGTGCTAATGGCTGGTTCAGAAGTGGTGACCTGGAAGATTCTGTAGTTCTCTTGTCACAGAGGATTGGAAATGCCCTTAAAGGGAAATGTGGAAAGTGGTCTATTACTTTTCTTTTGTTTCTTGTTTATGAGGTGAGCCTATTACTATACTGCGTAGTGTAGTTAATCATTTCTAGCACCCTACCTAAGGCCAAACAATGGTACTGAACCATCTTGGACTGAACTATGAGATTGAGCTAAGTAAAGTTTTCTTTTTTGAAGTTAATTATTTCAGCTAGACATGTCTGTAATCCTAGCTACTCAGGAGGCTAGCATATGAGGGACACAGATTGAAGCCAACCCAGACAGGAGAGTCTCATGAATAACACTGAGCTAAAAAATCATGACTTTTTTTTTAGCAAATGTAGTCAATATACTCAATGTACACATGTAAAAAGTGAACTGTGTAACTTTCAAGTAGTATTGGAAGGGGAAATTAAGTAAGGGGAAACATTGTCTAAGAATTGTACTCATAACCTGACTTGAGGAATTGGAACCCCTTTGTACTACTCCTTAAGAATAACAAGGAAAAATAATGATGATTAAGTGAAATACTTTTGCACAAATTAAATAAATAAAGAAAAACAGTTAAAGCTTTAAGGTAGAGGTTGGTGGTGCACCCCTGTAATCCTAGCTACTCAGGAAGTTGAGATCAGAAGATCATAGTTCAAAGATAGTCTGGGCAGGATAGCTGACAAAATTCTTTTCAATAAGCCACCAAAAATCTGGAGATTGAGCTGTGACACAGTGGAAAACTCAGGGAAAACACCTGTGCTCTGAGCTCAATCTCTAGGATTGGCACAAATAATAAATAAGTAGGTTGAAACATACGTACATATACACATACATCAACCTTATTTATTTATGATACATTAATTTAAATAAGACACGTGATCCACTGAATAATAGGAATATTTACTCGATCAATTATGTCCAGCAAAATTCTGAATTTAATTTTATGTTCTATTGTTTATTTCTTTTTGTCAGTTATGAGACTTGAACTCTGAGCCTGTGTGCTGAGCTTCCACTCAAAGCTACGCTACTTCCTTACCCCTTAAGCCACAATGCCACTTCTGGTTTTCTGGTGGTTAATTGAAGATAAGAGTCTCATGGACTTTAGTGCCTGGGCTGGCTTTGAACCTCAATCCTTAGATTTCAGCCTCCTGGGTAGCTAGGATACCAGACATGAGCCACTGTGCCCTGCTGTGAATTTTATTTTCAATATGCCAGTCATGGTGTTTAAACCAGGCTTCGGTGCTTTCTTTGAACTTTTGTGCTCGAGATTAGTGCTTGACTACTTGAGGTACAGCTCTACTTCCAGATATTTTAAAAAATATCATCACATTTCAAGCTGTTTAACACTTAGAGAAAAACACAATATATATTTTTATTTTTACAAATAACAGAAACATAAGATTGAAGTTGAAAATATCAATGAATTAACTATGTGGTACAGATTTATAGATTCTTTTCTCTTTTTTATTATCTTTAAGTAGTGGTACAATGTTGCTATTAAACGAAACATTTTTATGAATACAATGCATCCTGATCAATGCCATTACTTTCAAAATTATCATCCATTACCCCCAAATCACTGGTTCCCTCATTTTTATTTTGTAAGCTATACATTGATTTTTATTGCATTCTACTCTCATTATTCTCTTGATTTTTGAAAGAAAATTTGTTATGTGCTGTTTAAAAACGTATTTACCTAAAATGGCATACAAAATCAAACATGCCAGTCTCTGGAACTGGATTACTTTTATTATTATTTTTTTAATTGGAGTTAAACAATCGTTTGCTCAAAACTGCACAATGAAACATTACAGACTCTGTTTTGGAATAAAAACAACATGTTAACTGTGGTTTTTCTTGATGTTTCAAAATAAGAAAAAGAATTCTGAGCTCTGAGCCACAATTTTCAAAAAGTATATTTCAGCAGTGTCAAGCTGTGAAGCATCTAGAGCTCATCTGCATATCCTAATTTTCATCCAAAGTTTTATGGTGCTGACCATCTGGATGAGTGAATGGAATGACTACCCAAGTCCTTTAGACAGAAGCCAAAGTTATGCCTGCTGCTATGGAAAAATATATTTTTGGTTGAGCCTTAGGAAGTCCTTTAGTCAACATAATGAAAGGTGGAAATGTGTCCGTGTAAGTTCTATGTAGAATTTCTTCTCTATATATTAAAATGTGTTGCTGCTAATTATAAGACCAACGGAATGATTCTTAATAGTTGCTGCAAAGATGTAAAGGACTAAGATTGGAATGTCTGACTTAGTATTTAGCAGTTTATTTGATTGCTGACATTCACAAATCTCTGATTTTCTGAACTCTAAGCTCTCCATTTAAAGCAAGATGACTAGGAGGGGTGGGGGAAAGGAAACAGGGACAAAGACATGAAAAGGGGTATCAGTGTTGGAAAAATAATGGACCCGCTACCTGAATAAGGTAACTATAACCCCTCTATACATTACCCTGACAATAAGATAAAATCAATCAATCAATAAATTGGAATGTGTGGACAACAAAACTATTAGGATCCAAGTCAAATTATAGAAATACCTAAAGCATATGTAAATCATTTTATTTGAAAGGTTAATAACATTGCTGAAAGTTTTCATGACTGATTAGAAAAATAGGGAATACTAAATATGAGTACTTATAGGAAATAAGTAAATACATAAATGCCATCAAGTTTATAATTTAAACAATTACCAAAACTTCTTTGTGGAACTAAGTAGAAAAATTTAGATATATTAGACAATATACTAAAAAATATCAAAATATTTTAGAAAAAATAAACTATGAAAATTGACAAAAATAAAGAGAAAACTTGATTTGCACTTATAAATAAAACAATATGAAGTTGATGAAAATAAAATCTATAAACTGATAAAATCTATAGAATTTCATCTGTGATTAAGAACGATATATCACTCAACAGATAATATCTAATCATGCTACCTACTAATAAAACTAAGTAATGAAAACATATGCTGGAAGGTGTTACTAATGTAGAGGAAAGGAGTAATACTTATAAAAGTAAATAATACATATTTTCCAAGAATGCTATTTCTTTTATTAATATTTTATCTAGAGGTAATCCTAAATTTAAATAATAAGAAACATGATGTGGATTTTTCTTTCTGAATAAGAGCACATATCAAAATATCTTCAATAATCCCTCGATTAAAAAACCAATAAATTAAATTTATGCATTTAATAAAACATACAGCATTCAAACCAAATATAACATATTGAATAATTTAAGAAAATATGCATACTTCTCATGTCACTTTTAAATATTATTTTAATGATAATTATATATAGTTCATTATATATATGGTTGGAGGGAATGAAAACTTGTTAATTACTCTGAAAAGCAATATGGAAGTTCCTCAAAAAAACCAAATATAGAGCTTCTTTCTGACTAGCAATTCCACTGCTGTGCATTTATCCAATATCCCACAAATAGGGCCACATTCAAGCTAGCAGCACAACCTTGTTCACTGCAGTATTGTTGACCATTGCCAAGATATGGAATCAACTGAGATGCTCCTCAACAGAAAAACGGATCAAGAAAATATTAGATTAAGTGAAGTAAGCCAAACCCCAAACAACATGGGATGTATGGTTTCCTTCCTTTGTTATAAACAAGTTGTGCATATAAAACTGCAAGTAAACACAAAACATATAATTGGAAATGATATATTATACTGAACTCTAGCCATTAACACGAGACCAAAGGAAGATACTCTTAGGAGAGGATCATGACAGCTCCATAGCTATATGTATATGATCATATAAAATTATATTTATTAAAATGAACTCCAAGAAATGGAAACTAGGTTTTTTAACTTTTTATTGCATTTGTTTGTTTTTTTCTCTTCTCTTAATGTTTATGTTTTCTATGCCTTTTGTCTTGTATGTAATTTTATCTGTTTTAGAGAAAATAAGAAGGGAGCAGAGAAACGGTGGACAAAGGGTAAACAAATGAAAGAATGATACTAGACACTATGTTGAAAATGAACTATACAGGTTGGATTGGGGGATTTAATAGATTACATGAGAGAAAGTGAGATAAATGTGTCACTTCAAAATGAAATGTACTTACTACCTGACTTATGTAACTGTAAACCTTCTGTACATATGACCTTTACAATAACAAGGAAAGAACTTATTTACGGCTGATAGCCACTGGTACACACTTTATCAGTTATGTCTATCTCTTTTATGAAAAGTGCTGTCAAAGATGGGACAATACTGTCTAGAATGTTCCTGTCTTTCAATTCAAAAGGCAACAGAACTTCATGGCTCAACTTCTTTTCAAACCATTTAAATTGTCAACTTGATTATTGTACTAGTTAAAGCTTATATATGTAAATACATTGATCTTTTCAAAGTTTTACTTTACTTGGTAGTTATCTACTCAAGAAAGGCACAGACAATGTAATGTGCTATTTGATTATTTGGTAACCTAAGCTCCATCAGGCATGCTTGGTTCAAATTCTCACTTCCATTCGTATTCAGAGGTTCATAGACTGTAGCATAGGATAAAGTCTAAACAACATACCAAGACACAAACACTGACATAGAAATATAGCATATAGTCCCTCTCATTCTGCCTTTGAGCTTCTAGTTTCTGTATCTGGACACCAGATTCTTACCTCTTCACTAACAACTCTTCCTCGCGCCGAGAAGCATCCATTCCAGTTTACCCCATGAAGCAATGAATCAGTGGCTTTACTCTGGTGTTTTTTCACCAGATCAACTGTAACAAAACTAATGATTATAATAAGGGGACATACTAACATAGAATCTTTAATGAGAAATTGCTTTGACAAATGAACATGCAATACTACCATTAATGAAAGTTATACTGAATATCTCCAGAGAGCTCTGCATATCAGGGTGGCAATCTTGACTAAGTCAGTAATTGAGAAATAATTCCTAAGTCATAAGAAAAATTATAAAATACATAAATATATAAACAATAAATAGAAAAGAAATAATTCCAATGGTGATTATGCAAACCCTGTAACCCAGCAAATGGAGGGAGGTATAATTAATCAGAAAAAAATATCCTTTGGATACGTGTTGGTTCTCTTTTTCCCTAAGACAACGCAAGGTTGGCCTTCCCTTGATTTAAAGGGGCAACCAACTTGTTCTTAATTGTTTTTCTAGAGAACAAGCTGACCTCTGTATAATGCATTCTCTGATCCGTTGCACTGTCATACCTTAATCGTACACTTTCCTTTACCAGCTGTTTTCTAGTTTTGCTTGCATTTGCCTTACTTTAAGAAAATTACATGGGCCGGGAGTTTGGCCTAGAGGTAGAGTGCTTGCCCCGCATGCACGAAGACCCAGGTTTGATTCCTTGGTGCCACATACATAGAAAAAAGCCAGAAGTGGTGCTGTGGGTCAAGTGGTAGAACTCTAGGGTTGAAAAAGTCCAAGGACAGGGCTCAGGCCCTGAGCTCAGGCCCAGGACTGGCACAAAAAAAAAAAAAAGAAACTTACAGATGTTATAAATGAATATACTTAATATCTGAGAGATTAAAATGGTAATTTTGAAGTTTAAATGATATATTTGATTTCATGACATAGTAAAAGTAAATTAACTAATACTTCTAAAGTATTTCTTAATATTAAATATGTTCTTTATTTATGTACAGATGTGCCACTGATTTCCAATTGATATTTAAAAATTTACTCTAGGATGTAATCTAGAATACATATTCCAGAAGTACATATTCCAGAACGCACTGTTTGAGTAGGCATCTTTTTCAGTTTTACAGAAAGCATATACATTTCATTATGAAATGTTTTCAAAATGTATTTTCTAGTGAAATAAGATAAAAAAGAATAAGTGAGTTACAGAATCTACTGCCAAAGCATATTATACTTAAATTTGAAGATCAGTATGGAAATTAAATAATGAATCATATTTAATTAATGAAAAGATGGACAGTATTTAAGTTTGCAGGATTATACATATAATCTATAAAATAAAAATAGTAGTAACAGGAACAGTTTCAATATTGCTGCAACTTTTCATTGAGACAAAAACATATAGAGTACTTTTTACCAAAACTCATAAATGGACACTATTATAGACGTTATTTATGATCAGATTTCCATAACCAAAATCAAAGGAAATTTCTTTTAAGTTTCAATACATATTCTTGACTCTCTTTTGATGATTTATTAATAAAATATATGAATAATTGAGTGAATAAATGAAGGAATGGAAAGTACATTGAGTTTCCTTACAACCCTTGGCCCTGAACATGTACAGCCTTTACCACTATTAGCATCCTGTATCAAAATATTGTACTTATTACACACTGTGAAAATGCACTGATATAATATCAACCAAAGACAATACTTTACACTAAAATGAACTGGTGAAATTTCTGTGGATTTTTAAAAATGAGTAATATATATATTTGCCTTTATATTTATATCTATAGAACAGTACTTCTTTAAAATCTGTGTCTTCTCTATTTATTTTCTCTCCATCTTTAGGGGTGTCCAATGATCTTTTACTGACTGTACTTTCTTTCTTCATTTAAAAAAAAAGGATCACTTAATTTTAATCCTATAGTACTTATTTAAAATTTCAGTCTACTCTCATTGAGAGTTTTACAACCGCTGCCTGTTAACCATGGGATTATGAAGGGACTGCCTGGTATGTACAGCCTAAAGATAACTTCTGGCACTTTAAACCACTGGACTCCTCACATCACTCTGTTCAGAGCTCCACAAAGGTATGATCATTGTTGCATTTGTGCATAAATGTATCACAAGTCTTTTTTTCCTGATTGATTTAAATATATTTTCTATTAATAATATTTAATTATTAAAGAACAAAATATTTAGAGTGATTAATGTGTCTTAATAATACTTTTGAAGGAATATTTTCTAAATAACTGGGAAATTATGCTAATAGAAAAATATAGAAATTTCACATTAGATTATCTCAATATAAAGAGGAAAAAATATTAAGGAACAGCATGACCTATCAAAAGTCACATGAGGTGAAGGTCATGAAGTGATAATGCAACATGTTTCAGGAGCATTATAAAAGAAGGCTTTAGATTAGCTGAATTCAACACAATGATCAGATCACAATAATGTAATGACCTGATAGATTCTCTAGAGAGAATGAAGAGGTGCGGTGGTTATGGACTGAGCAGATTTTCAGAGTTCAAAGCCTATAAAGAACATTATATCCAAGGCAATTTCCAATGATTGTTCCATATAGTAAGCGCGCGTGCACACACACACACACACACACACACACACACACCACACGCACGCGCTTATACTCAACACACTCACAAAAGAGTACATCACTTTATGTTACAAACATATATCATTTTACTAAATGGAATGTGTATGATGCACATATACAAAGGCTTACATATAAATAGATAGATAGACATAAAAGATAGACCATTATTCTAATAGTGACAGGGAAAGGTCAGTTTTTAGGAAGAAGCTTTTTTTTTGTAGCCTCCTCTCTGCAAATGTTTTAAATGTCTCTGATTACTCACTGTTAACTATATGCATTCTAATATTTGCTATCCGAGCTCATCGTGAAATATCCACTTGCTCTGGAATTTCCATTACAAAACAGTTTTAAACAATATTCTCTCATTTTATGTTCAATTTTCTTACCACATATATGCTGCACATTTCTCTGCAGTCTTAAACAATTAGTCCTCTGAAAGACATCACCAGGTACTCTTTCTGTTTCATTACTGATGATGCTACTGAATAAATTACAAATGCAGGCTGGAAATAAAATAATATATAATCACAGATATTCACTCTTTACATAGTATATTTACAAAAATGGTTGTTAAATTATTTGGATATCAACTCTTAAATCACATAGTTTTAGTATTCATATTTATTTCTGTCAATAACAAAAGTAAGGAAATATCCTGTGCATTTTATTTTTTCAGTGGTAGAGTTTTCTTAATCCCATTCGATTAAATTTAGATATTGTCTGTTTGGGGAACTATAAATAACTTCTTGCCCTGAAGATAAAAGATTAAATTATAGAGTATTAGAATGTGTTAACTAATTAATCAAATGATTATTTTAAATTTGGTTAAGATAAGAAATATTGAATCAAATGAAATTTTAAGGATTTATATGGAGACCCTTCTAATTTCTTAAATAGAAAAAATATTAGAACCAAAATGATTGCGATTTTACTTTATGAATCATTTAAACGTGTACATTTTCAAACTGTAAATTAAAATTCAATGGTAGGGACTTTCCATTTGACCAAAAGATTGCCATTAGATTCCCAATGGTAACAAAAATTGGTTAAAAATATGATCTCATGTATTATTCCTCAAAAATAATTAACCCACATATTCTTTGGAAGTGAATAGTTGTATGACTGCTACTTTAAATATACCCATGAGCAAAAATCCCTACAGATTAAATCATTCCCCTGAATGTGGCCATATAGTCTCCTTTAGGTGTATTTTAACTGTTTCATTAATGAAATGCCTGCAGGCAAAGAGCTCATCAGAGAGTAATTATAAGTGTCTGAGGCCAGGGAGATTTTTTTTTTAAAGGCAAAAGATATCAAGATATTCTAACTTCAATTTGCACAGCTTTTATTTTCCTTTAAAAACAAGAGCTTTCATCATGAAAAAAGAGGATAGTTCAAGGAGATGGAAGTAATATGCATGGAAATTTACACAGTTAATTTATATTAACATTTACAGGAATTACCTCTAACCTGCATATTGACAGAAGCAGCTCTTTAATTTTATGAGTCCAAGAAACCTATTTAAGTGTCTAATTTTTTTCTCCATTGCCTTTAATTAAAATAACTCCAGGATCATCTACCTGATAATTTGGATAATTTTTTTTAACAAGAAGCAAGTTTACTCACTGAACACATTTGCTAAGCTTGCCTAATGACAACTCTCAATTCATGAAAATTAAAATGCGCACATTCTCCCCAGGCAACAGGCCTACTTGAATGAAATCAGAACACTTGTCAGCTCACCTTGTTCCTAGATAGAACAGAGAGCTGTTGGACTTTGGTTAATCTTGCATCCATCTGGATCACAACTCAAAAATAAATGGCTATGCCAAGTTGCTGAAAACTCAGACTCCATGACATGCCATAATATCTGCCAAACGTTTTCTTCAAGACTTTATGAAAATGAAGCTACTGGAGTCCAGACAGATTGGGGTCCCATTCCTAAGTAGGAACTGTTATGCTAAAATATTTCACAACAGTTGTCCTTCTCCCAAATTGCAAATAGTGGTTTCAGACAAGTATTTTTCACCCTGCACATGTTTTTAACTAGGGATGAGCACACATTTCGCCTGTCTAATAAGAGTATACCAGACTTACTCATTGAATATTGTATTCGTTCAGATATGTTAAATATACGATTGTAATACTACTCCATTTTTCCTCCTACATTTCCCCTCCTCCTCTCCTTCTCTTTCTCTGTCCTTTCTCCTTCCTTACTCCTTTTCTCTTTTGCACTAGGCTGGTTTGATTATCTTTAAGGATATCACAAAGGCATGAATAATAACAGACATGCATCTTTCCACTACAGTTGTACTACCCAAGCCCCATGAGAGTAAAGAGCAAAGAAGAACTAATTTTGCTTTATGGGAAAATGGAAAAATTCCAGAAGCTTTACAGAGGAAGCTTAAATTCTATAATAATAATAATAATAATAATAATAATAATAATAGGAACGGGAGCATAGCCTAGTGGTAGCATGCTTGCCTTGAATGCATATGAAGTCCTGGGTTCAATTTCTGGTGAAACATACACAGAAAAAGCCAGAAGTGGACCTGTGGCTGAAGTGGCAGAGTGTTAGCTTTGAGCAAAAAGTGTCCAGGGACAGTGACCAGGCCAAAAAAAGAAAGAAAGAAAGAAAGAAAATGAAAATAATCAGATCAATGAAATTAGTCTGTGTAGGCCAACATAATTCTACTATTACTGTTCCATAGTCCAGCTGGCTTGAACAACAGGAACAAATTTTCTTACAATTCTGGATGTTGAGAAGTCTAAGGTCAAAATGTTTGTGAGGAACAGTTCATTCTATATTTGTAAATGCTTTTTCACTGTCTTGTCAGAGGCGACATCTCACTGTGTCTTCACATAGTGTGCGTGGAGGGGTGTGTAAGGACATCAATCATATTTCTCAGGACATCATCTTGTTCCTGTATTTACCTCCTTAATGGGCCATGTTACGAATATAGTTGTCACACTGAGACTACATATAGAAATTTTTGTAAGGCACAAACATTCAGTTTAGAACACTGAAAAATTTTGAAGAAATTTAAATTTTAGCGATTTGGTGCCTTGCTTATATATTTTGGGCAAGACAATAAAGTGCATTCAATACAAGAGACAAAGATGGGGAATTTAAAGAGACTCGTTGGAATGTGGTCCCCCTGACAGTGAAGTCTATGACATGCTTAAGAGCTGCACATGGTAAGACTCTCTGAGAACTCCAGCCAATTTCAGACTAGTCAGTGTTCTTTTCGTAGAAACCTCTGAAAACAGTTTCCCATTTTGTTGTGCTTCGCTTCTTATTAACACTAAAAGACAAGACTTGGGGAAGTTTTCTAGCTAAACAAGAAATATATCTATTTATTGTCTTTCATTTTCACTGGAAAGAATTATGCCTAATAAAAAAGGATTCCCTAAAATAAAATATTCCTTATTAAAAAAGACAGAATCCACAGCCTGCTGTTTCTTATTTTTAGACCGTAATGAGCACATTTGAGCATTAGAAACAACTTATTCCTCTTTGTGATGACATAATGAATCTCCTCAAAGTCTTATCATTGCTGGGGAGCCTTTAATTTGGCTTTTCACATTTTACAAGCATGGTTTCACTCTAAAAATTCCTAAAAATTGAGATATTCAGATGTAAAAACTAAAACACAAATGTTGTAGATTTATGATGCTAACAATTTCATTTTACATGTCTTCCCATTAAAAATAACACATATTTAAGTGGATTCTGAGTCTTCATAGATCAGGAGAAGAAACAATTTCCAAGTCATATGTATGAACCATCATCAGTAGTATAAGTATGTGCTAAGTACAAGATAATTCTGTGGTCATTATCTTTTTGTAATATAAGCTATTTGTTATTCCAAATGCAAACTATATTTATGTATCAAAACCTAGAGAGATATGAAAACATCTTAACAGTCCTGTACTGATAATATGCTTTTCTACCTGTAAATATGTCCGAAAAGGTGGGTTTCATTTACACTATCACTTGTAAATTTTTATCATTCTAAAACCACAGCTTGATTAGAACCCATCTGTAAATCTTGTTAGTACATATTTTAACTTAGTTTTCTTATTCCTTAATGAGTCTTGCAAAGTAGAAACAGGTTAGAAAACTAGTATGTTGCTGTTCAACCAGAATGTATTCTGATATTCTGATACTTAAAGACCTGAGTAAAGTAAGAAATTTTGTGGAAATTTACTGCTCAAAAGTCAACAAAAATAAAACACCCAGTATAAATACTTTAACTTATTTAATACTTTTCTTGCCATTGAAAATGAATGGTGTCACTTGTTACATATTGAAATATCTGACATCCCTCTGTAGAACTTAAAATACTGTGTCAGGCACTCTGCTATTCTCCTGGTGCTCACAAAAGAGGCAAATTGACATTAAAACTAAGCTCACAAATGAATGCATAATTACAAATTATGGAAAATGTTGTAAAGGACTTTATCAAAATGTCATAAAAGAAAATGAGAGCTAAATAATGAGTAGTGAGAAATTATTTTTAAAAAGCCAAAGACCTTAAAAAATAAAAAGCAATAGCTTAGGAAAGAGGAAAAGAGCATGTCAAGCAGAGGAAATAACTTGTGCAGAGGCCCCAATATAAGTCCCAAAATAAGGTTCCTGATCTTTTTTATCTATTGAAAGCTTTAGTGATCCGTACACACAACAACAAAAAAGGAAACAAAAATAGCAAAAAATAAAAAAAATGTTTAGATTTCCTGGTTTATTTCCATCAACATTTTCTATGACCAAATGCCTACAGCTATCGTACCTTCAGCATCCCTGTCTTAAGTATCTCCCTCTTTGTGAATGCCTAGACACCTGTATAATTTGTTATGGCCTGGTGTTATTTCTTAACCCTTCAAACTGCATGGAAGAAGCTTTTTTTATATGTGAACATACTGTGACAGAAAAATGGCACAACATGAAATGAAATCACATGAACTTAAAAATAAAGTGTAATACATTCCATTTTTCAAGCTTGCAGACTAGTGGTTACCTTAGGGTAAAATACATTTGAAATATTTGAATTTATGGTATTTTTTTTCTTTTGCCAGACCTAGGACTTAAAATCAGTACCTAGTCACAATTCCTGAGAATTTTTTTCTTTTTTATTTATTTCAGTGTATAGAGAGGTTACAGTTTTATTTGCCAGATAGAGGGTGCATTACTTCTCACACATTGATATCCCTTCCTATGTTTTGTCCCTATTTTCCTCCCCTCATTTTTCCCCTCCTTTTTCAAATAAACAGGTAAACATCTATCTATCTATCTATCTATCTATCTATCTATCTATCTATCTATCTATATACATATATCTATATATAATATACCAGGTAACAAAGTGGGATAGAGTAACAATATGAGATTAACCAAAGGACAACACAAGAGAAGGGACAAAAACGTAATACAAAAAGAGTAACAGTCATTTATAATTAAGCTCTTGTTTCCAGGTCCTGAAGGTCCATTAATTTGGCCTCATCCTATATGGCCTTATGTATCTAGGGTTTGAGCTATTGTAATCCTCTGCTAGGAGAGTTTTGGATGTGTACTAATTATTACAGATGAGGGAAACCATTGAACCTACGTTCTGGGTCTGGCTTACGTCACTTAATATGATTTTTTCCCAAGTCTTTCCATTTCCTCACAAATGGTGTGATATCATTTTTTCTCTGATGGCGGCATAGAATTCCATTGTTTATAAATACCACATCTTATTGGTTCACTCATCCACTGAGGGGCATCTGGGTTGTTTCCATATCTTTGCTATAGTAAATAGTGCTGCAATGAACATTGTTGTGCTAGTGGATTTAGTATGTCCTTGTTTCTGGACGATTGGGTGGAATTGCTGGGTCATAGGGGAGCTCTATGTTTAGTCTTTTGAGGAACTGCCATATTGCTTTCCATACTGGTTGAACAAGTTTGCACTCCCACCAACAGTGTAGTGGTGATCCCTCCTGGCCACATAGTCTCCAGCATCTGTTGTTAGATTTCTTGATCATGGTCATTCTAACTTGAGTGAGGTGTAATCTCAAAGTTGTTTTGATTTGCATTTCTTATATGGCCAGAGATGTCAAGCATTCCTTCATGTATCTATAGGCAATTCTTATTTCCTCTTCAGAGAAATCTCTTTTTAAGTCTTTAGCCTATCTTTTAATGGGATGGTTGTTTCTTTGATGACTTGTATTGGAGAGATTCATTCTTTTTATCTGTAGATATATTTTAGATATGAGGCCTTTGTCTGTTGTATGGCTATTGAAAATCTGTTCTTTTATGAGGCCAAGTTTAAAAACTGAATTGAATTTAAGAATTCAAATCAGAATTTCTATTTTCCAGTACCATATGTCATCATTATTTAAAAATTAGAATGAAGAGCCAGGACTTTGCTCTGGTGGTGTAGTGCTGGCCTAGCATGCATGAAGATCTGGGTTCGCTTCCTTGGTACCACATATGTAGGGGAAAAAAAAAAAGCTAGAAGTAGTGCTGAGGCTCAAACGGTAGAGTTCTACCCTTGAAAAGCCCAACGATGGTGCTCAGGCCCTGAGTTCAAGGTCCAGGACTGGCAAAAATATTAGAATGATAGACTACTAGGTATTTTGTGTCATTGTCTCACACTTTTGCATATAGTACATATGCTATAATATATTAGAATCCTCAAACTGCCAAAACATTGTTATTATGAGGACAAACCTTAACCCAAAATAATCATAGTTTGATAATTTCGGTAACTGCTTTTTTTTTAACTAAATAGAATTGCTCTTTCTTTCCAAGATAGTCACAGGTTGATTTTTGTTTTTATTTTTCAATTTTCAAATCTACCTGTAACTCTGTTTGCTTTACTCTCATATTAGTTAGGATAATCAAAATAATGGATTAAGTATATCCTTTCTTCTAACCTTTGATCTAAAGTATATGGCTTTAAGAGTATGACCAAGCATCTTATTAAGACTTTCACAAGGTTTTGAGCGCTTTGTGCAGGAATTCCCTTCTCTCTGTAGATCACATTTCTTTGCATTTCAAACGCAAGTCTTAAATAATCAATTTTCCAATTAAGGTTGAAATACACCACATAACTAGGAATGATGTTTGATGTTTCAAGGTGAACCTGAACTTCATTTAATTTCAAATGTTCTTTTCTTCTTTTAATTTTTATTGTAAAGGTGATAGACAGACAGGTTATGGTTACGTGAGTCAGGAAATGAGTACATTTCTTTGAACAATGTCACCTTTTCCCTTATTTTCACCCCAATTTTTTTCTCACAACTCCCTCCCCACCTACATAGTTCATTGTCAACATAGTGTCTAGTGACTAGCAGTGCTGAACTAGTTCACCAGCAAAAACACCTTTATTTCATTAATTTCATTCTTATGTCTAAAAATCCATGTTCCTAGCCCTGGGTTTGGGAGAATTTGAATAGATAAAATAGTCAAGCTTATTATTCTGTGAAGACACTTTTACTACATAAAAAACCTCAGTGAATTATAATTGGTTACATGGAGCTGAATATTCTATGAATTTGATCTGAATCATTTAAGCTAACTAAGGTTCCTTATTAACTTTGTTTTATTTTCACATGTGAGGTCAAACAAGTGTAACTTAAGATAAAATTTCTTATTAAAGTATTTTTATATGAGGAACAGATACCTGTAAACAGCAACTAAATAACATATGTTCCTGTATGGATTTTTCAGTTTAATAAATTAACAATATATTCATGTCAAAATACAAATTCACTTTTATTTAGGTGTTTTTATCAGTAAAACTAGCTATATGCCTTAAAGTGCTACTTTACAGTATTTTTTTAGGAAAAATGGTAAGTAAAGTCTCAATTTCAATTTTGACTTTCTTTTAAAGTATTATAACTACTTCAGAGATGACAATTTATAATGGTTAAACAATAAAATGGCCAAAGCCTGGTAAATCAGTCATCATCACTACCATCTCCATTTGGGAACTAAGCAATATTGAGAACTCAGGAAGATATATAAATTAGATAAATAGATAGATAAATAGATAGATAGATAGATAGATAGATAGATAGATAGATGTACACAAACACAGTCACACACACACACACACACACACACACACACACACACACACACCTATGTATATATGCAGCAGCCCGTACACCACTGTGGTGTGAAGATTAACTAAACCGTGGTTAAATTATCTACAACGTATTTGATAAGTACACAAAGTTTAGCCTCAACTATTACTATTAAAACTGCTCAAGCTGTTCAAAACACAGGTAGCCTAAAGAAGACTGCTGGAGTTTCTTTGTCCTGCCTTGATATGTTCCTTTGTGCCAGTGTAAGTAAATGGGAGTCATGAGGTTATTAGGATAAAGATAGGGTAGAAAGTGAAGTCAACCAATAGTATTTATTCAGGAATGATGCCTGGGAAGTAGGACCAGGTCTCCTTCAGTCTGGCTGAAGGAAAAATGGGCCCCCAATCCCTACCACTTACAACTAGGACTCCTTAAATAGTAAAAGCAGAAAGACTGAAGTTAGGGGGAGGTGGAAAGGGGAGGGAAAGGCTGATGGAAGTAGGGTGAGTTGGAGCCAGGGTGGGTGAGCAATGTCAGCTTTACTAAGGAATTTCACAGTCTCAATAACATCTCTGTTCATCAGAGGTGTCAGCATCAGATGTGGCTGTCTTCAAGACCTCTGGTATATTTGTCCCTTGGTAAAGAGAGGGGAAATGATTCAGGGGTGTCTGAAGCAAGGGCAATTCTAAGATAACAGCTGTGGGCAGGAGGGGCTGGGTGCTTCAGGTTAAGTCACCTTCCATCAGACACAAGTTTCTGAGACTCTTACAGTAGTACCTGACATCATGCAGGTTCCATTTTAACCCATCAATTTCCTTTTCTTAGAAGAGGCTATCTTAAAATGTGTCAGAGAAAAGAGGTAAGCTGGGACTCAAATGGAGTTCAAAAATTTTAACCACTCAGGGAAATTGGAGACTGTTTTCTTTTGCCCCAAGAGATTTCCCATTTTATGCCTTACAAAAGCCTGGCATACTGGGAAGAATACTCCCTGCTTTTGTGCAGACAGTGACTGAAGAATCAGACGATTTCACTAAAACCAGACAATGCTTTTATCCGAGTTCCCTGAAAGTGGACAAAACTGCTTTACATGTAATCGTGCCACCACCTACTGATTTATCCTTGCAGTGAAATATTGTCCTGGCATGCTTATGGAGATCTCAATATCATTAAGATGATTTAGGGATGGGCTAAGATGAAACCAAGAGTGTAGGTAATTTGGTTAATACTCTCATTTCTTTTTGTATATACTTTGCATCAGAAATGGAATTTGTTACTTTTATTTAGTTTCAGAGTTTTGGACGTTGGCTTATCATTCTTTTTTTTTAGCATTTGTTTGTACAGTATGGTCAAATATGAACGCTTCAGTTTTAAATGTTGTGGCATAGCCACTAACTTGTGTGATATGGTGGAATAATTTTCTTTTATGAATGATGTGAAAATGCTACCACTCTGTACTTACTGATCCAAACTCTTATGTCATATCATATACCCAATCCCATCTGATTAGCTACTTTGGAGAAGTTTTGTTTTGTTTTATTAAATTGCCTCCCCAGAGTCCTTTAAATATCCTTTCTGCTTTTCCTATTATGAATGGCAACAAACAATATGTGAATTTTAAATAGGAACTTTTACTTTACTTAAGTGTTTTTCTAGGAGAGTTTATAAAGTCTACAGTCATTTACCACTAATAATAATTTGTAATTATTATTACATGACAGCTCATTGGGAACAAACTGAACTGTATCAGAATGTTTCAGTTGGTTTTGATTCATGGTAGTCAAAACACACATTCACATTAAGAGAGAACTTGCTTATTTAGCCTAATCTAGCATGTAAGGGAATTATAAGGCTACATAATTACACCCCAAATTTGCCCTGAGTTAAAATTCTTCTATGAACTAAACTTTTTCCTTATAAACATACAACATGAGTGAATAAAATATTTAAAATTCAGTTTTTGACTTTGACTAAATTTACCAAAAGTATTTCAATGAAATATAAAATTATTTTCAACTTTTTCAACTTCTTAAAATTCAATTTGGTATCATATCTTTAATTACATACAACATATTTGATATTAGTTTTAACTGTGAACTAGAAAATTTGCAATTATTAAAAGGCATCCTTAGTGTATTAAGTTTGTATAAAATTTTATATTTTTCAACAATTAATGAATTACTTGAATAATAAAGGTTAAGAGGAATTATTTTATTCCTACAATTTTCCTGATTTTTAAATTATGTAATTGTGCTTAAGAATGGTTTTCAAAGTAGATGTCATTTTTGCCTAGCATGTATTTATTATATATTTTAGTGTACTATATGTCATAAACATGAGACATATACTTAAATGAATATGTCCTGTTCATATGTCCTGCCTTTTTTAATTACATATAAAAGAAAAACATTCAGATGCTAGTGGCTTGGTAATATAAAAGCAGAAATAAACTCTCTTTACACTTAAATGTTCTTCTTCCATTCTTTAGTACTTTGTGTTCACATTTGTCCTGGTAAATAAACTTGCTGAAATATTTTCTGTTTCACAAGTCTAATATTTGGTTGGGTTTTCACAGTGATTTGCTATTTCATGTACATTCGAACTGATTTTCTCACCACATTAATTCCTTCAGTTGTAGTTAGCATCTGAACTGCAATACACAACATGGATGTTATTTTAAATAAGATCTAAATGTATTATCTTGCTAAAGTGGTACATAAAGCACTTACATTGACTTTGCAATATAAATAAATAAAAATAAATGCATTTGTTTGAGCATAGCACTCTAGTATTGGTTCAAAAATGCAACTGGTCTTGTAATTACCTTTTCGTAACAACTGAAATATGAACAAAAGGGAAGCTGTTATCCTGAAGTTGCCAGTAGAGAAGATTGAAACTCAAATAATATAATGCCAAAAGGAAAGTAATTTGATTTTCTTCTACGGACTATAATAACATTTTAAAATACACTTGTAATTTCTGTCTCATTGATTCTCTATTTTGGAGAAATAAAAAGACAGACTTAGAACGGTAGTTATGACCCAGGAAGACCCAGGAGTCTAACTAAACACCAAATCAATAGTTAATTTTAAAACATCCCCAAGAAAGTTTTAGAATTATAACACAAATTTTTATACTAGCTGCCTTTGATAAAAACACATATATGAATGTCCCTGTGTTACTCAAAATTGATTTTATCTGATTTCCATACTTCCTCCTCTTATGTCATTATAATTATACCAGCAACTCATTGTATCTCAGCACATAAAAAGAGACTCCTAAGATCTTGTTAGCCACCTATTTTTGAAGTGCATTGCAGAATTCAATTTTATGCTGTTCTAGAATGGAACCACTTTAATCTGAAGTTGATCCATCTACAACAAAATTCATTTTAAATGGAGCTCCAGTTGTAGAAATAGGAGAAATGGTTTCTAACATAAACCCATAGAGAGCAGTTAGGAATTATATTAATTACGTCACAAAATGAGTGATGTATTATAATAAAATATCTGCAGATATGCTACAACTCTATGCTGTCATGGCTATATACCATAATAGAAATTTCTTTTCTCCATGCCCTAGATCCTATCCATACATAGTCTAGATGTTGGGAAGTTGCATTTCCTGTAAATGTTGCTCTTCTTGACATAACGAAGGCTTCCTTCTTTTTTCATGACCTCTTTCACTAATTACGTATACTGAGTTCCAATGTCTCCCCATCTTTTGCTAGCACACGAATTTCACAAAAACAGGATCATTTTCTTATGATTTATGCAACTCTAGTTATTACTCGATAGTTTTATTTCTGAAAAGCATTGCATTAGGGCTTCAGGCTTCAACATAGCAATTTTCAAGGTGAATAAATGGATCATCCCAGTACCTTAGCATATCTTTTGAACTTGAACATCCTTTTCGTCTGTCTCCTATAGATTATTCTAAGTATAGAAAATTAAGAAGAGATAGCTGGGCTTGGTGACTCACGACTGTAATCTTAACTGCTCAGGAGGCTGAGATCTGAGAAACAAGGTTAAAAGGCAACCCAGCCACAAAAGGGCCTGAGACTCTTACCTCCAATTAACCTCTAGAAAACAGGAAGTGGGGCTTGGCTCAAGGGTAGGGCAGTATCCTTGAGCTGAAGAGGTCAGGGACAGCACCCAGGCTAAGTTCAAGCCCCATGACCCACAAAAGAAAAAAAAAAAGAAGAAGAAGAAGAGAGTATATGCATAAGTTTCCTTGAGTGCCCCAAATAAGATGAGGTCCTAAAATTTATCAAAGTGAAAATGTGTTACTTTATATTAAGAAAGAAAAAAAAAGAGTCTATATTTGGAAGATTCTACAAAAGTACTTAGCAGAAAAAAAGCAAAAGATGCTTTCAAACTAATTTGTAAATGTTAAAGTTTTATTTCAAACTAAGTTGGCTCTTTTAAAAAATCAGATTACTAGATCTCTATTTTACTTCAGCATAAAGGTTCAGCTAAATAAACTTAAATAAACTTAATTGAATTCATAGACATTTCAGGAAAGTTTGAGCGAGACTTTTTTCATCAGGAAATAATATTAACTGAAAGATTATATATTCTATATTTTAAGTCATTGTACAAAGATATTTGAATTCAACAATTCCTATTGTGAATGCAGTGCATCTTGATCAGTTTCAACCTTCCATCATTTCCCCAATCTCTACCAATTTTATTCATACCCTCAAGTCAAATAGCTCCATTTTTTCATAATGTACATTGAAAATAATGGCCTCATTGCCCCCCCCCTTTTCCTCTTTATGCCTTGATTTTATTGAAGGATCCAAAAGAGATATCTCTTTAATCCACAATTATGAAACATATATTTGTGGACTGTCAAGAAATAACTCTAGACGTAATAAAATCTGAGAGATTGTTTTAGAAATACTGAAATGATAGTTTCAAATAACCAACTTACAGTGGCAACTCATTTCCATTTGTAAGCAAGGAGACTTAAGGATCTCCTTATACATTTTTCTAACCATGATAAATGCTCATAGTCAAATGAACAATCCACAGTACTTTGTATAAAGTAGATTTCATTCTGATTTTGATTAATTGAATATCAAGTTTTAACTAAATTGTATTGTTCTTTTACATCTAACTTAGACATTTACATATGTTTTAAGTCTCCATCTGCCCTTTCATATTCTCATCTCTTATTTAATTCAAGTACCCAAGAGTGTGATGCTGTGTCTATAACACATTAACTTTTGGTCAGGAGAGGAAGCAATCAGGAATGTTGAGCTACTCTAAAACAATTAAAGATACACTTAGTTATCTCAACAATTGTTAATCAAGCCTGTCTTACAAAGAACCATAATACCTATTCAGGAAACAAATATACTTATAAATATTTTATTTGTATGATGAAAAGATCAGTCTTAAGCATTATGATTAAATGATATAGATTATACCTCACTCTTCCTCCCAATTCTATTATGATTTAACAAATTCAGAAATTTAAAGGTAAGAAAACTCCATGATCATGTGTGTGACCTTCAAACATAAAATGCTAAATTAAAAAAGTGTCAATTTGTATAAATATTTCAATGTTGCTATTTTACAAGAAACCTGATGGTAGGTAATATCTTACCTACCATCTTATCTATGACCTTACACCCATAGAAATGAAAACAGAAAATTTATGTTCTATGAGATACTGAGTACTAGGAAAATAGTGACATAAACACATCTCTGTAAGCAATTTAGCTAACTAACTTTCCACTAATGGGACTGTAACTGAAAAATTGTTAAAGTCAGTTTTATTACCAACTTCCTCCTTATGGAAACCAAGTCGCATCTTATTATGTAGCAAACAAAGCATTAAGTACTTACTCATGAGCTCATATGTTTTATTTTCACAATTGTTTTATTAGTACCTATTTAGAGTGATTAATATATTTTATATGAATCAGGAATATATTTATGTCTGATTATGTAATTATTTGTTGCTAAGCAATAACCTGAGAATTCAGCTGAGAAAATGTAAGTTATTTACCCTAAGCAACCACTCTAAGTGAGAGGCCATCTTTTCTCTTCTTGCTATGCAAAGCTTACAGATGTTTGAAATGTTTCATATTGTCTCTTTTGCTTTTCTTTTAAATCTACCTGTCTTTAAAAGAACAAACAATGTATGGGCCGGGACTTTGGCTAGTGGTAGAGTGATTTGCCTAGCATGCTTGAGGACCTGGGTTTGATTCCTCAGTACCACATATATAGAAAAAAAGTCGAAAGCGGTACTGAGGCTCCAGTGGTAGAACTCTAGCCTTGAGAAAGTCCAAGGACAGGGCTCAGGCACTGAGCTCAAGCCCAGGACTGGCCAAAAAAAAAAAAAAAAAAAAAGAAAAAAAGAAAAAAAAGAACACACAATGTGTATTTTCTATATTCTCTACATAATAAAGGCACTTTTCTCAATAGGCTCCACTGACCATGGAATGACATCTGGATGTGGAGAATCCAAGAGTCTGTTTTACCTCCAATTGTGTTTTATGCTCTATTGGGGTTATTCAAATAAAATTAACAAGTGAAGAACATTTTAAAATGAAACAACACAGCATCCCTTTTTTCTTGTGCCCAACACTTCTTTCCAGTCTGAGTATTTTAATAATTGTCAATGAGAGGCATTTCTGGATTCTTATTTTTAGCAATCCAACAATGTGAGTGTAGGATTTTAAATCAGATTTGGAGACCAGAATCCCCAAAAGGAGGAAATTCATTCAAGACACTACAAAGAAAAAAGAGAAGTTCAAACAATTATTTTCTTATTTAAAAGTCTGGCATCTAGAATAATAATAGTTTTGTTAATCACTAATTATTGAAAAAGAGATGTGATAAAATGTTGCACAAATGATGAGTAAAATAAAATGGAATAGAAAATGTGGACATCTAGTTCAGAAAATGGAAAGTGAATTACTGGAATTTCATTGAATCACAGGCACCACATGGGGAAAGGCTCTAATGAAGAAGCATAGCCAAATAATATTGAGCATGGCATGTGTGGTAGAGTCAGTAGAGTCCAGGACTTCATCAGTATGTCCAATGACATTCTCTCTTCATACTTCTTTTTGAACTAGTTCTGAGCAACAGCCTATAGAAACTGTGACTTGTGCTTTTCCTGGGTTGATGGTGGTATGAAATTGCCTCAGATTTGAGGCAGGAAGAGGATGATAGAAGTCTGACAAGGGTCAAAACCAAACCTTATTTAGAAAAATAATACATAATAGTTGGATGAAATGCATAAGTATAGCAAGCACAGGCAGTGAATTAAAAACCACGGGGATAGATAGATAGATAGATAGATAGATAGATAGATAGATAAATTTATAGCTAATATTTAAGCTCCAGTGTCTCCTCACTTGGTCCTGCAACTAAGTGCACATATTGCAAGTGATGATCCTGTATGATTATGATTCCTTTGTTGACACAGAAATCTGGGTGGCAATATATATATATGTATATATATAAAATACTAGCCATTCAGTGTAGCACGAATGAAAAATAAACGTCCATTTTTATCAAATGAAGCTTGTCATAGAGTATGATTTATAAAGAAAGAGATATACTGGAAAAAGACACAGTCAAAATCAAATGGAGATAGCAGGTGGTTAAGACATCATCACTGATACTAAAGAAAACATATTTAGGTGAATAAAGTGGCTCATGAGACTGGAAGGCATAATCAAACAGAACACTTACTAAGAATTTTTTTTGCCAATCCTAGTCTTGAACCCAGGGCCTGAGCACTGTCCTTGGATTTTCTCAAGGCTAGAGCTCTACCACTTGAGTCTCAGCACCACTTCAGGTTTTTTCTATGTATGTGGTACTGAGGAATCGAAACCAGGTCTTCTTGCATGCTAAGCAAGCACTCTATCACTAGGCCAAACTCCTGATCCTATTACTAAAACTTTTTTTTTTTTTGCCAGTCCTGGGCCTTGAGCTTAGGTTCTGAGCACTGTCCTTGGGCTTTCTCAGGTCCACAGCTCTACCATTTGACCCACAGCACCACTTCCATCTTTTATCTGTGTATATGGTACCGAGGAATCTAACCCAGGTCTTTGTGAATGCTAGACAAGCACTCCTTCCACTAGGCCAAACTCCTGGCTACTAAGACTTTTAATGAAGAAAAATTCAACTGAAAATGTAAATAACTGCAGACATGGATGATTCATGATACTTAATCAAGAAGAATAATGGTGTATAAATTCATGTATAGAACTTTATCTTAGCAGGCCACATTACCTTTTTATAACTGAGGGCAAAACAACAGTGTTAAGTTCACTGAAAACAGAAGAGCTTTGAAAACATTGAACGAAAGACAAAATTCTGCACTTCATCAGAGATACCAGATGGCAATGAAAACATAGATATAACTTCAAAAAGTATGACTTTTCCCTAGAATCAGTAGAATCTAAGCTTCATGTTTCAGCAAAATACATTAAAATTAAATAACTTTTTCCTATATTTATTGTAATTGTTCAATAAAAATGTGAAGAAATGTGAACATGTAGCTCAAGTTGCAGGTTTCTTGCTTACTAAGTGGAATGCCCTCAGTTCAAACCTTAGTACAGCCAAGAAATATGAAGATGAATAATAGCTGACATACGTAATATATATATATGTATATGTATATAGTAAAAAAAAAATCAAGAAGCTTAACACTAACCTAGACACAGAAAGGCTCATTCCTTACAAGCCATACAAAAAAGTTGCTAGACACAAGTAAAAGAGGTTTAATTTCAGTGGTAGATTTGAAATTCCAGTTAACTTTTCCTATTATATGAGCTGTAGCCTGCTGAAAAGCAATGCTGGAGCATTCAGTTTCAATTTGAAGAAGCAGTGACCCAGGAACATACAATTTGAAAATTTCAGTGTCTACTCCTCCAAAGTTTTTTGTTCATAAGTATGCCTTATTGTACAACTAAAAGTTCAGTAGATATTGCTAACTATGTTAGATTAAGTTTCTTATCATAAACTCTAGATATCAATTCCCAATCTTGAAAATAAAATAAGGTGGTTAAGAGAGAAAAATTGGACTTGAATAATAAGGCTTTTATTTCTAAGATGAATGAATTATTCAACTAAAATGACAGACTATAAATTTTCCCTTCATTTTGTTTTGAAAACTAAAACGAAAATATTCATAAGGAAGAGAGCAATTCATTTCAGGTAAGAAATTCATCAATGACCCAGAACAAAAGTAGATTCATTTACTACTTCCAAAGTTTAGAAAATGTAGACATAATTGTAAATAAAGTTATCATTAAAACTTCTAGATTTTCACCTTTCATTTTCTGTCAAAGTCTAAAATATCACATTAAAATACAGTATAAATGTAGATGGATTACATATGCAAATCTTATTTAATATAGGGACATTAGGTAAGGACACATGTAGTTACTTGGCAACAACTTGTGAACACTACATTGTTAAAGGCTCAACCTTGAATGTTATAGCTCCTGCAGGAGAAGGAATTTTTAGATTAGAAGTATCTATTCCTTTTAGGTCTGTTAACACTGATTTGAATAAACTCTCATTAGGGTAGAAAATAATCACACGTCTCAGTAAATTAGGTTAGAAGGAAACAACTGATTGCAGAACGCTTGCAATAACATAGGTAGGGAAGAAAATTCTATTGAGAATACTGATATTTTCATTATGTGACCACTGTGTTAAACCATGCCTATAAATTGAATGAAGAAGCAACTTTATGATGAGGCTTGAATGTAATATGCACTGTCAAACTACTGAAATGTAAGTCCTTACCTTAGAAATAAATACATGAAACAAAATCAAATATAGGTTGGGAAAGCATGACACAAGAACAAAAGTGTTTAGAAACACTTTTTACATTGAAGTTTAAGATATGCTAAAGAAATTTGATAACTTAAACCCAAATTTAATGTTTCCTTAGGATGCATCTCTAGGCCAATTTCAAAGAAAAGCTAATTTTATTTAACATTTTTTAAGGTAAAATACATCACATACACTGTGCTATGGAATAAAACTGGCTTTTAACAGACACACTGAAAACTTTACAAGATAGAATAGGAGATACACTAGGTCTCCTTGGCACACGTCGAAACTTTCTTAATAAGGACTCAGAAACACAACAAACCAGAGAAAGTCTGGATAAGTGGGATTTCATTAAACTGCAGAGCTTCTGTATGGCAAAGGACATAGCTAGCAAACTAACTACAAAGCCTACACAGTGGGTGAAGATCTTTACAAACCATACAACAGACAAAGGCCTCATATCTAAAATATATCAACAGCTAAAAAAAATGAAAAGATGGGACAAAGACTTAAAGAGAGACTTCTCTGAAGAAGAAATAAGAATGGCCTGTAGACACATGAAGAAATGTTCGACATCTCTTGCTATAAAAGAAATGTGAATCGAAACAACGCTAAGATTCTACTTCGCTTCAGTTAGAATGGCCATGATTAAGAAATCTAACAAGAGATGCTGGCAGGGATATGGCCAGGAGGGATCACTGCTACACTGTTGGTGGGAGTGCAAACTCATTCAACCATTATGGAAAGCAGTGTGGTAGTTCCTCAAAAGACTAAACACAGAGCTCCTCTAAGACCTAGCAATTCCACTATTGGTATTTACCCATTAATCCAGAAACAAGGACATACTAAATCCAGTAGCACAACAATGTTCATTGCAGCACTATTTACCATAGCAAGGATATGGAACCAACCCAAATGCCCCTCAGTTGATGAGGGGATCAACAAGATGTGGTATTTATACACAATAGAATTCTATACTGCTGTCAGAAAGAACGGCATTGCCCCATTTGTAAGGAAATGGAAAGGCTTAGAAAAAAATCATATTAAGTGAAGTAAGCCAGACTCAAAGGAACATAGGCTCAATGGTTTCCCTCATCTTAATGGGTATGTATGTCATAGAATGTGTATTGGTTTTGCAGTCACATGGATTTGACCCCTTAAATACTGGTAAAGCTGTAAAATCGAGTATTTGTGATGAAAATATTCAGAAATAGTTTCTTATCATTTCAAGTGAAGATTATTTGCTTGAAGTTGTAAGTTCAGTACATTGAACTGATAGTATAGTCTAGCAAACATACCAGAGGACTTCTATTTAGTTGTGATTATTTGCATTTGGCTTCTGGTTTCAAGGTTGTTTACGATGTGCATTCATTCTATTACACTGTCAATGTCATACACATATAGCATGATCATTATGGAGCTAGATAAATAGTATGTTAATAGTTTATAATATAAGACTAGACTATGAGGATATAACAAAAACCTCATTATCCATTTTTGTGCATGTAATTTTCACAAACCAACTATTTCATTTCACTTCAAAAAAGTAAGGCTTGCTTTGAAAAAATGAATTTGGGAAAAATGATTTATAGAGTTCAGGAAAATATAAACAGCTATTTGTAGGAGGAAGCATAATAAGGGAAATTATAATAAATGTTAGGAATCACATATCTTAGTTTCCTAAATAACTTGAGTCATACTCAATTCCTAGAGGTAGATAGTGATGAACTTGAATTAAGCCTCCAAACTTTTTAGCATGTTTCTCTATTTGTAGCACCTTTCATCCTAGTATGCCAAGTATTAACTTTAATATATATTTTTTTCTTTCTCATAAGAAGCCATTTCTAGATATTTTTTCCACTTGGTAATTATTTAGTTTTGTTTTATTTTATTGTCAGGGTAATGTATAGAGGAGTTATAGTCACATTCAAAAGAGAATGAGTATATTACTTCTTAAACATTGTTACCCTTTTCCATGTTTTTCTCCCACTATTCTGTGTCTTAAATAAAACTATATTTCATATATCCAAACATTAAAATCTGGTAGCAGATGATATTATGGGACAAAGTTATCAAGCTAGAAAAGCAGGAGACCACATATTACATCAACCTCATTTTCCCATAAACACATTTTCAATTAAACAAAGTGTAAAATAACTTAATTACTTGATTATCTGGATAAATGCTTCATTATGGAAGCACTAAATCCTCAATTTAATTTTGTGGTACATTAAAATGCAACTGATAGAAAATAAAATAAGCCATATTCAATGTTCTGATGTGCTTGCATCCTTGCTTTCATTCAAAGGAAGACTAAGGTTAATTCTTCTAAACATGTGATCAATTCAGTGAACTCAAAAACCAATCTTTTTCTCTTAGCAACTACAGAAATAAGTATTACTATTGAAACATTTTCTTTAAATGCAGTTAAAATCCTGCATTCATTTTTAATTCTGTGGAGTGATTCAGAACAAATGATAGAATCAATATTCTAAAATTGTAAATATGCATTATATTTCATCTTCCTCTACGTTTCAGAAATTTCATTTGGTAAAGTGAGATAGCAACTTGACAATTGTTTTTAGATCCTTACTAAGACTAAGACCAGGAGGACAAAAATAAAACTTATGAATCTGAGTAATCAGATTCTAATTCCATTAAAATAACCATTCCAACATCTCCACTGACAAGGAACAATGCATTGATTTTCATAAATTTTAAATAAGAAAGGATTAACATAGCAATGGGAATCATTCAGTTTACTTTATGCCGATATTCAGAAATTGGCATTTGTTCATATTGATTCTTTGTCATGATTGTTTGTTTATTTGATTGTTTGTTTTGATGGTCCTGGGTCTTAAACTCTGAGCCTAGGCACTATTTCTAAGCTCTTCCGGTCAAGGCTGATATCCACCAGTGAGTCACAGCACCACTTCTGTTTTGCTATTTGTTAATTTGTGCCCAGCCTGGCTTGGAACCACAATCCTCAGATCTCAGCCTCCTGAGTAGCTAGAATTACAGGCTTGTGCCACTGGCGCCCAGTTAGATACTTGAATTATAATTAGAAAGCCTTTTTCTCTCTCAAGTTTCCATCTTCATCAACATAAGAGTTACAGAGTGCCAACATTGATGTTACAGATTGCAAATGTAGACCTTGTCTGCTCCTTGGCAGGGGAATAATAATAGATATTGTAACTCTAAAACATCAAGAGATTAGCTTCCATCCTACTGTAGGTGCAAAGAAGATATTTTACTCACATAATTGCCACTGACAATTCAGATACCTGTGAATATAGAATTCATATTTCATGCACGGGACTTTGTTTTCTGTGATGTGAAAGAGTTGGCATAACTGCCTGTGACTCTTGAGAATTGTTTCAATTACAGATACGTAGATACTGAAGCAAATACACTTGATAAACTGATAAGTTCTAAACCAGAAGCGAAATACAAAAGGGATGAAAAGCAAGGGGAAAATTCTCAGGTATCTTTGGCCACTTATTTTTCAGTGGTAATTGTTCTGTTGTCTATGAGTGAAATCACTTTTATACAGTAGTTGTTTTTTATGCTAAATTATTTGTTGGTTTGTCTATTTGTGTTGGTACTGTGCTTTGAATTCAGTTTTGTTTGCACTTGACATTCCTTATGGTATGTTTCCAGTAGTTACATATTTTTAAATTTTCAGTTTATGCTCAACTTAAAAATAGTAAATTATTCTCCATAAATGATACAGAATCAGTTCTTAATTACTTCAAATAAAACATCGATTAATTTAGAAATGCATGTAAAATGTTTATCCTAGGAAATAACAAGAAATAAGATAACTTTTCAAAGTGTAAGAATTTCACATCCCAATTTCAAATTTTCTAATTTTCTCTAAGAACTTTCTTATGTTGAAAATATTTGACTTTCCATTTCTAATACAGATGTTTATTCAAATACATTTTATTTGTAAAAGAATGCTTTTTCCATACAGGTTTTATTATAAGAAGGAAAAGGCAGTTACATATATTTAATAATTGCATATATTAATATAGACTTTTTTAACTCTTGTGTATGTTAAATAGTTTACACACTGAGCACTGGTTTTCAAGTATTCTAAATAAATGTTATCTATTCTCTAGAGTTCAATTCACAACCCTGACTTTTTGGGGAGATTAAGTTTAGCCCACAAAAATTGGGCAGCACCTGGCCTGACATTTAGATAAACCTATCTTGTAGATTGTTACATAACAAATACATAATGTTATCACATTTAATATTTATTCATATTTTAGAATACATATAATATTAATATTGCTATGATAAATATAAGTACTATGTTTATTTCTGGCTTTTGAAGAATTAACAGTTTAATCTAATTTATTTTCTTTATTCTCAAAGCAGAATGTAACTTGCTGTCATGAAAAAGTGTATTATTTATTAAATCAAATTATTAAAAAATTTAATAACAGTAGGTATAGTGTTTAACATAATGTTATATATAAAAATGAGTAGAATACTGCAGAAGTTTAAGGGTAACTAATAGAAAAAAACATTGATGACAAATGAATAGTCATAAATATAAAAAATAAAAATTCCTCTTGGAATACAGATTATGTGTGTTTCTCATAGTTTGAGTTATGGACACCTCTTGTTTTATAAGAATCATTTTATTGATATGAATAAGATAATTTGCATCTGAGCTTCTGGGAGTTAGGAAAGAATGGAAAAGAGAATCTTAAATATGTGATTTCTGACATGCATGTGGAAGGGCTCTCTACATACTCATGATAACCTCTATGCTCCCACTAGAGAGAGTAGCAGCAATTGATTTTCCTGACACACCAGCTCCATATCTTCAATTGTCTCCACTTAAGCGATAATCAGGAGGTTTTCATAATAATTCTCATGTGATACTCCAGTGAAAGGATTCAGAATTTTGAAAAAGCCTCAGAACCTTAATTAAAATTTAAACTTATTTCTATTTTATTCCACATTCTCTATTCATGAAAAAAACATTTCATTCTCCAACTTGAGCATAAGTAAAAGTCAGCCGAGGCCTTTCATTTATTTCAATGTTTAGAATATCTATAACTGTGTCTTACAATTTTAATCATTTTTATCTATTTTAATTTATTTCCCTTCAATATTACAATTACCTGAAATTTTGAAGTAATGGTCAAAGTCTTTTACATCTTTCTTAAGCTTTTTTATAAAGACCAAATTTCATTATTTTTCTCAGTTAACATCCTATTCTATTTTCCCATCATCAGTTCAGAGTTGTATAGATTTGCTAATGTCTTCATAATTTAAATATTATTTAGTGTTTCTTCCTTGCACTGAAGTAATTATCCAAGCTGAGGTCCAACGGTTCAAATAAAAATGTGTGTTTTTCCCCTAAATTTATACAAGCTATTTTCAAAGACTGGTAAAAGAAGAGCAAGGCATGAGAAGGGATGGGTCTGTAGGTTGCGAACATACTGGAACTGCATTGGATCCCAGAAGCAAGAATTACAAAGGCACCATAACCCACATGCAAAATAACACATTTTATTTTATGTTGTTATATTATTTGTTTTTGATTACATTGCTGAAGACTTCTGAGTTTCTTCCCCACTTTTTTTCTTGATTTCTCAATCTACCACCAGGAAAAAGAAAACAAAACAAACACCTCCAGCTAGGAGGCAGTTTATTGAAAATGAGGTACAGTACATATGGCTGGCACTTCAGCTATAAATGATATTTCTGTTGAAAATAATATACTTTTCTCCACTTTATCTATCAGTACCACCCTTCTCTGCTGTAATCTGAGTTTCTTTTGGCTCCTCTTTTAATTTGTTGTTGTTCACTTTTTAGTTTTAGCAACTGGACATTTCTCCCTCAACTTACGTTTTTTTCTAGGGTTTCTTCTTACTGCTTTTTTCTGGCCACCTAATACTTTCTTTAATCATTTCCTTAATTTTGGCCACAAATACCTGACCAAGTAATTAGTTACTTGGTTTTGCATTTATCCGTCAGCCACATAACCAATGGGTATGACATACTCAGTCCAGAGTCATGATAAACCCACAAAGACTGAACCACAGTCAAGTACAAAGTTGAGTCCAACCTGACGTAGAGAGACAGAACTATTAGACAGTTCATGAATTGACCATGACTAGCAAACTCTATGGACCAAACAGCTTAAATCTTGGTGACATGTGACAGACACTATCTGTCAGCAGTTGGCTTTTGACAAAGTCAACATGCATAGATTGAGGCTGACAAAGGAAAATGACTCTCCATGCTGTCAAGTATGTGGAAACTGACTAAGGGTTATGATATGATTCTTGAGTCTGGCAATCTCTCTGCATATTTAGCAGTCATAGAAGGGGTTTTGATACATTCATCATCTACACTGTAAGTGCAAGTACTGTAAGTGATACACTGACCATCCTAAAAATCAAATAAGGAACACCAACTAAGAGGAAAGGAATTTCAAAGAAGGAGCAAGAGTGTTGAGGGTGTAGGTTTTATTTTATGTTTATTTAGTGGTGCCATCTTCATGGTGGACAAGATGGCAAACATGCTGAGTATGTTCCTGTTAGCTTTAGTGTAAGGGTGGTACTGTGATTCTTTCTAACAACAGGAGCTCTCTTCAAAATATCCATGAAACACAGGAACATTAGGCGCACTTTTATGTGTACCTAAATTTAAATTCAAAGGAAAAATGATCAGCCCCTTTAACAAAGCAAGACTATAATACCTAAGCAAGGAAACCACTTTGGAGATTTTGTCATATCACCTGCAGTCGATGGGTTCAATAGAGGGCTAATAGAAATTTCCCTTCTCAAAATCTAAACAGCAAAAGTCACATCCACTAGAGAGTGCAATGAGAAAGGATGATGAGAAAAGGACTTTATTTATTTTTATAAAACCGTTGTACAGAGGTCACAATCCTCTGTTAGGTTATGGGTGGACTACATCTTGATTAATGCCACCCTTTCCATGCTTCTCCCTTACTTTGAAAAGGAATGTCCAATTAATATGACTGTATTTGCTCATCTTTCCTCCCTTATTTGTGTGCTCCTCTCTCTCATTTTCGAAATCCCCAAAACACATAGCAGCATTTCCTGCTCTTTTGTTTTAAAGCAGTTCATTTACTCCTCTGTAAAAGTACATAAAAACACAAAAAAGTACAGTACATAACAAAAGATTCTTCCTTTTATGTGATAATATACTGTAATTTAAAAAAAAAGCTTTGGACACATTAAAATATACTTTGAAACAAAAGTAAAACCACAAATTGTGAAATGCTTTATTCCATCAAGTCATTTTGAAAGTACCTATGATCTGTAAAGCACAAATGCATTAAGAGATGGCTTTTTTGAGGAATTGCTTTGTAAAGCATAGGTATCTTTGAGTTGTGAACAATCACATCCAATTTAGGAAATCAGACTTAACAATTTGGGTCGTCATAAAGCTATATCTAGTTTTAATGATTTCACTTTATAATCATTAGCACAAATGCAGTACATATAGAACATAATCAATAAGTATTTGTTGAATGAAAACAGGCAGTAGCAGTTCTAAGCTAATTATTGCTAATTTAATCCCTACTTAATGAAAATAAAATATTTCAATATGACTTTTGTCCTGAACCCCCTTATGAAGTTGTTTTAATTAGCTTCTTTTGGTAGAATATTTATGTTGACTTTCAGATAATAGCATAATTAAAAATACATTTAAGTTATATAAATAGAAATTAACATTTAAATTTCAAATAAAGTAGACTTTAGAAAGGTTTGTATTTATTAGTTTTTATTTTTGTACCTGCTTTAGTAACAAATATACCAATGTTTAATGAGCTCTAGTATTCACATCCATAGGAATATTTTTCTACTGATTTTGATTAAAATATTAAATGAAATGTTTTATTAAATGTCATTAAAATAGATCACTAATAGCATATTATGGCATGCCTCTGAGAGTACATTAATCTGACCTTGTTATTGCTGATCTGAAAGCTCAGTAGAACATTAAGTAGTTTTCTATGAACTTTGGCTCAGGAAAAAAAAAGGTATTGCAAGCCATTTTTACTTTAATCTTTTTCTCCCCTCTATCTCTGCAGCTTCATTTCTAATTTATGAGCTTAGCTAATACATGTTAAATACAGTGGAACAATGGAGGCCCATTCTTTTCACATACTATAATGCATGTTCCTGGAACATCTTATGTATGATTTTTAAAGGCTTGCCTAATTAAATTTCTTTTTATTAAAACTGAAGATGTTTATGCATGGTTTCTTTTGTCCTCCACAATGCCTAAACACAAGGTTTACTGGCTACATTTGTTCCTTTATTATTCATCCCAGCAGCATTCTGAATACATCATGGAATTACCTGTTTGGGAAAAAAGATTTAAAGGACTCGGAATTTCGAAACTCTGACATTGATTACTGAGCTTATCTGTCAGCATACTACACACAAAGAGAGAGCATCGATGAGATTCCCAGCCATGCTCTTTTTAGAGGAGGAAGGAAAGTAAATTCAGAAGTGTCTGGACAGATTTTATCTCCACAGTGAAAATGTGGATAAGGGGAAGGACTTGTCCACTTGCACACACCACGACCCTAACATGATTCACATTCCAGTAACACTCCTCTCTTCCCCCATCCCACCAAAACCACAAACATTGCCACTGGAAAATGAATATTCCTCTTCCGTTTGCTGGCAGAAGGCATCTGGGCGTGGACACCTGTGAGTTTAACATTCTTTATAGAGGCCAGACTGTAAGCAGAGGGATGTTCATTTGCCTCGAGGTATTTTTGATTCTCAGATGCCACCTGCTCAAGAAACAGTAGCCAAGTGTTATTTAAGACAAGCTGTAGAAAGTATGGCAAAGAAATCGTGTGACTATACTGGAGTAGCTAAATACTGCAGCTACTCATTCTTGAAAGTTTTCTGCAGTACTTTTCTGGGGACAGGATGGAGAAAAAAAATCATGGAACAATGAAGCAACTCTCTTCAGACAAGTAGTCACATTTGTTCATCACCTTTCTATCCTGGCCTTCCCCAAAGTACTGAGAAACTGAACCTAGGGCCACCCATATGTTAGGCAAGCATACTATTCCATAGCCACATCACTACATATTTTGAAAGATTCTATACAAGGACAGTCTTGTTCAGTTTTCCTCATTAGCCTTGATCTTGTAAATCCTTTCTTCTTAGTAACTGGATTCCTTCCTGTTTCTACTTTTATTATGGTAAAACTGGGGTTCAAATACAAGAAAACTTTCACTGTTCTGCTTGAGCTACAATCTAAAACCGTTTAACTTTATTTACTTTTTGAAAAGGTTATCACAATTTTTCTACCAGGACAAGAATTCTTCTATTTATAATTTCTGCATAAGTAGAAACAAGTAATCCCACCATGCCTATTTTATTGGTTGAGATGGGCATCTCCATATCTATTTTCACAGGAAACCTGATCTTCATAATCTTTCTCTACAGTATCTGGACTTACCAGAATGAGCCACAATGCCTACTCTGTTTTTTGTTGTTGTTGGTTTGTCTGCTTGTTTCATGAGAACATTCAAAATACATTTTAGCAATATTGAAACTTATTATAGATTTTTATTAAGCATAATTACTGTGTTATTATCAGATCACTGCAATCATTTCTTGGTTCTGAAGGTAACTTTGCACCAACTCTTGACTTCCCTGGTTCACTGGTCTGCCTTCAGCTTCTGAGAACTACTATTGTATCCTCTAGTTTTATGAGTTCCACATTTATAAAGTCCACATATGAATAAGATGCTATTTTTTCTTTCTGTGTTTGGTTTATGCTATTTAACATAATATCCTCTAGTAAATCCATGATGTTATAAATAACAGGTATTTCTACTATTTTAAGTATTAATAATATTCTGTTGTATATATACCTTGTGTTTTTTAACTCTGTTCATCCATTGGTGGAGACTTACAATGCCAAATATCTATGCTACTGTGAAAAAGCTATGAATTATTTCTTCAGCACACTGAGTTTAAATTCTTTTGGTAAATATCCAATAGTGAGACTGTCACATGTTACCTTGTTATTAAGGAAATACAAACCTATACCTGAAAGTGAATCATTAGTATCCAAACACTGAACTTGCCATTTAGAAGCTGTACCACACTGCAATTAGATGAATATTTTCTTATCTTTCTTCCAACTTAGTTCTTGTATACTTTGTACTGCCTGAGTTAAAAGAGAAAGATATTTCACAACTCTTACAGCTATGACACCGATATGTCAATATGAGTTAACTTTAGAAAATGAGAATTTGGAACTAAGTCAAGAGAGAAGTTGGGAAGTGAAGCATACATCACTTTAGTAGAGAGAATCCTGCTGATTTTTTTTGTGTCTCCACTAGCAATAATTCTTACAGTGACAAATGTCTCTTTGAGAAATGTGGAATATAGTTACCTCATTTCTAGGCTTTCTGATTTGGGCATAAAGGTTGAATATCACTCATGAAAATCTGGGGCCCATGGTGCTTCTGATATTGACCATCTGTAGACATATGACTATTGGCATTAAACAATGAAGTACTTGAAGATAAAGGCCTAGTTTTTACATGCAATTCATTTGCTTCAGATATACTATAAATATATCATATGAAGTCTTTTTGGAGAAGGTTGCTTGTGTTCCTACCTTGTTACTGGAAATCAGATGAGGAAACGTTCAGTGGTAACATTTTATTGGCATTCAGAAATTTTCATATTTTGCAATATTTTGGATTTTTGGACTAGAGATGACCAATCGGTATTTATAACTGTGGTATCTGTGTTAGGGTTACTGTTGACATCCCATCCTAAAGCTACTTCAACTCAACATGAAATCTGAGGTACCCAGCTACCTAAAGAGTAAATCAAGCACTTTGTCTAAAATTTATATTCATTGATTAATGAATTGATGTGGAAAGCTGTTTCAAAGCAAGTGCTAAATAAATATAGCAGTTAAAATTGACCATTTTATTTTTAAGCAAATTGTTTAAAATACAATCTAATCTAAAATATACATAATAAAAAGAATCATGAAACTTTCTGGGTCATCCTGAAAAGTTTAAATGTAAATTATGTAATTCAATGAAGCTGATATTTGTTATACCTAGGTTGCTTAGATTTTTTAAAAATATAAGGTTAAAAAATGTCTATCTTACTCAATTCTATCATTCATAATGTTCCACATTTCAAAGAAGACACTGACTAAATTTCTTGCATGATTACTATGCCTTGATTTTATGCTAGATTTTTTTACAATAGTTAATAGTAATAGTAAGCATTAGTATATACTTTCTCATATTACCAGCTGATGATCAGAGTAATTAAGGATAGTCCTAGTATATTATAAGTGGGAAGATGGATTACCATTTGAAAAATTAGTGATTTTCTGCTACTAACAATTTATTTTTCCTCATGTCTGAGAAATGTGCCATGGTGACCAAGAAATAAAAAAAAATATTTTGACAAAGTGGAACACAATACATTCCCTAATTACTTACATAATGCTGTAATACTATGATCTATTGTTTATATCCAACACTAACTGCAATTTTCTGAAAATAAGGTATTGATAAATATTTATGTACTTCTAGACTTTGGTGTATGTTACTAAATTTAAGAAAAACATTATGTTGTGATGCAGTATGTATAAATATGTCTACATAAAAGTAAATATTTATAGTGCATAGAAGAGGAGGACATCTTTTTCTTAAAATAGTAGTTAGACTATGTCTAGGAGGTCACTTGGCCTTGTAGAATGGGTAGGAATTGGAATATTCTATGAGAAGAAAAATGACTATAAATATTAATTGGGAAAAGGAGAATGCCATTGCATTGCGCAACAGTTCACAGAATGAAGAACAATCTAGTAGGGTAAATATCAAGGAATATGAGTATAGCAATCAGTACTTATTTATTAATTAATAAAGTTGCCTACAATCATGAATCATAAAAATGACAATGGATTGCCAATAATTAAATGGTAGATAATTCGGGTGAAAATTTACATAGCTTCCAAGATTGTGGGAGGAAGAATGAGCCTGGTGGTAAACTCTTATCATTTCAAGGAGAGGTGAATAAGAGGAGCATTTTCATTTGTAGGCAGCACAGGTGGAGTTAGAGATGCCCAATGTGGAAAGGAAACCAAATGTCTGGGGGAATGATTTAATGACATGTGAAGCTATGAATTAAATCCTACTAGCGTAAGGGAGAGGGGTAGAAAAAGGGATAGAATGGAAAAGAAATGAAGAGAGGATAGCTGGATGGAAAAGGAAGAAGAGAGGACCAGAGAGAAGACAGGAGAGATGGAAAAAGGAAAAAGGAGAAAAGATAGGGAGGAAAGTAACTGCTGCAATGCAGGGTAAAATATATCCAGAAGACGGGAAGACTTGACTGGTAGAGCATTTTAAAAATCAGTTATTCATGGGGAGAACAAAACAGAACTGTAAAGTAGGTTGCATTTTTTGCAATTGTGAAAAACTAAACTGCCTGGTTGTCTTGGGGAAAACATTTTAGTGATTCTCAACTGGAGATGATTTTCCAGCTCCTCTCCCACAAGGAATAATTGGCAATGTCTGAAGATATTCTGGTTGTCACAATTGGCAGAGGTTGCTCTTGGCATGGAGTGGATAAAGGAATTGGATGCTGTCAAATGTCCTACAATGTCCAGGACAACCCTTCTGAACAAAAATGTTATAAAGCCTAAAATGTCAATGATGCCGAGGTTGTGAAATCCTGGAACATCTCCAGGCTGAGCTTTTCATAGTGAATTTGCAGACAAATGACATTTGGTCACACTGACATCTTATGAAATGTCTGGTTACAATAGAGACAAAACGTTTCCCTTACCTAGATCTGATGGTGAGTGTAAAGTGAACCTCACAGATATGATTAATTAAGAAACACAACTGGATATAAGATCTCAATGCATCATACTCAAAGGACAGTTTTTGCATTATACAATATCTTAATCAAAAAAATCTAAGGCTTTGATTATATACATTAGATATCGAATAAATTAAGGTTGTTAGGTACCTAACCTATGACTTGACAGAGTCCAGGTAGGTGAACTTTTAAGAAACAAGAATTTTAAAAATAATATTTTAAGTATATCATTAAAAGAGGGTCAGGAAAAGTTAAATATGATTTGCATATTATAAAAATATGGATGATATTTCCAAAGAGAAAGGCCACTCTTCAAATATATCCTATGAGAAAAAAATTGGTTTGCTGCTGAAATATATGGAAACAAGAGGTTTATCTTTGTGATTGTTGTTCTTAATGTACTGTGATGTGATTTCATTTTTCTTTTGCCCCCATTATAGTTAATCTCATGTGGTTATCATGTATCTGACTTTATTACCTGGTATATTGTATATACATTTATTTGTTTATTTGAAATATGGATGGGAAGGGGAAAACAAAATGATTGGGAGAGAGTGGGGAGAGGAAAGGGGACAAAAACATGAGAAGGGGTATCAGTGTTCTAGAAGTAATGCACCCCTATGTGATGAATGTAACTGTAAATCCTCTATACATTAACCCAACAATAAAATCTTATTAAAAAAAGAAATAAACCTCTGGCTTTTATCAATAACTAAAAAAAACTTTCAGAAAAGTATCAGAAAATATGAGTATATAATTGAAAAGATGGGAAACATGAATAGAATCATGTTTCCTGTAAATAAAATCAGTGATTGTAGATGAAATTAGCTAGCTAACACAAATAATATGTAAAAGTTTCATATATCTGTGTACAATTATGATTGCTTAAGATGGTCATTGACAAAAGTTTCTTTTATAAAGCATAAAATACCAACATAGACTTTATAATCTGGGGTTGAGTGGAGTGGAGAGTAGTAAGTGGGGGACATAAGGAAAGAGGAGGTAACAGTTTTTAAAAAGAAATTACTCTGGGGCCAGGAGTTTGGCCTAGTGGTAGAGTGCTTGAACCTGGGTTCAATTCCTCCATATCACATACATAGAAAAAAGCCAGAAGTGGTGCTGTGGCTCAAGTGGTAGAACCCTAGCCTTGAGAAAGCCCAAGGAGAGCGCTCAGGCCCTGAGCTCAAGGTCCAGGACTGACAAAAAGAAGGAAGGAAAGAAAGAAAGAAAGACAGAAGGAAGGAAGGAAGGAAAGAAGGAAAGAAGGAAGGTAGGTACTGGTTACCTAACTGCAATACCTCATTCATAATCTTTAAAAAGAAATGAGAGTTTATTATAAATTCACTCTTCTCATTCTTGGAAATTTTTAGGGAACAATGCATCAATCTAAATGTGTATAATGAAAAATATTTTTTGAATACAGAAAATGATTTTTTGGTTGGATAAGTATTATTTCCCTTACATACAGTCTTCAGTATTTATACCTTTTGCACAGAGCATAAACGGGCTCTGGGAGAAGGGTAATTCTGAACAAAAGGAATAGGTAATATTGCAGTAAAATTCATAACATTTATATAACGAAAAATATTTTGTAGTTTATTTTAATGTACAGCACTGTCATATAATTTTGTTTATTTTGTTCATTGTGGGGCTTGAACTCTTGGGCCTGTCCCTGAGCTCTTCAGCTCGAGACTACTGCTCTACTATTTGAACCACAGCACCGCTTCCAGTTATATAAAATGTCATTTAAAAAGTGAATTAAAAAAAATGTAATTTAAAAATAGAGATGCTAGCATGAGATGAGACTTAATATATTAGAGGAAACAGGAGACATTTTTGCAAATTTTATATATCAATTACATTATTAAATTAAACTTTGAACTTCCCAGTTACATTTTTTAATTTGCTAAAAATTGCAAAATACTCCTGGATATAACACAATGAAATAATTAATCATTAATATTATTAGCTATACTAATTGTGTCAAACATTATTCAAAGTTGTATTATAAATACATGCTAGATATAGAACAATAAAAATATAAATATATAACATTTAGTCATATATTTTTACCATCTATAAGAAGATATGCATCTAATTCTTAGTTTCCTTTAATGCTTATTTGGTTATTTGAAATAGGATAGGGAAGGGGGAAAACAAGATGAGGGGCGGGAGTGGGGGAAGGGAAATGGGGACCAAGACATGAGAGACGGTATCAATGTATGTGAAGTAATGGACCTTCTATCTGGTGAATATAATGTAACCCTTCTATTAATTACAATAAAAAATAAAAATATTAGCAATTATATCTTAAGAACTAATGGGGGAGGAAAAGTGGGAGAAAAAAGAGGGAGAGTGTAACAATGTTCAACAAAAGGAGTACTCCTCCCCTTATGTACATAACTTACATCACCTCCACCATACCATTGAATTTTTAAAAAAATAACTGTGAAGGGACACTAGGCAAATTATGTCTAAAGAAAGTCAGAATAGATTTAGTTGATATCTTCTCCACTTGATCAGAAACAAAAATGTCTATTTCTGGATGGTTTATCAAAACAGATAAAATGAAGTATCAACTTCATCAGTATTAACTGATGTATGCCAATCAAAAATTATTATTTCAGGTCTTATTAGAGGTATCACATAGGACCTTTAAGGTTCATATGCAAATCACTTTGAAATATTTTTATGTAAATTCTATTCACCTAGTGTGTCTAAGATATTCTAAGTTATTCCAAGATATGCACAACTGGTTCCATGGGAAGAAATTTTTAATTACACATGATAGCACTCCAAGAATATATTCTGTATGCTTGTTCAAAACCCATAGATGCTAAAACAAAGCTCCCATCATAAATGGGCTTTCTAACTTGCACTTGTTATAGATATATCAGTACGTGTTGATATATCTGAACAGGTTTTCTTCATTTATTTCCAGAAAACATTATGCCATGGCTCTCAACAATCTGCTATCATTTCTAGCACAATGCACTAGAGTGTTGGCAAACAGAAAATCCCATACCAAGTGAATAAACAAGAAGACACATCCAGGTTTAAAATTCCCATAAAAGCTTATTTTAAGAAATGGCCTTTGCAAGACTTAGAAAAAATCGTATTAAGTGAAGTAAGCCAGACTCAAAGGAACTTAGGCTCAATGGTTTCCCTCATTTGTCATAATCAGTAGAAACCTTGGGCTCTCCTGAAACATAAGTCATATAATGAATGATTGTTGTCCTTAAGGTACTATGTTATCTCTCATTTCTTTTGCAGTTCCTTGGTTATCTCACTTTGTAACCTGATATTTTGGATATATTTGTATTTGGTTATTTGAAATTGGATAGGGAAGGGGGGAAAACAGGGAAATGGGAACCAAGACATGTAAAAGGGTACCAATGTATGTGAATTAATGCACCTTCTATCTGGCAAATATCATGTCACCCTTCTATTAATTACAATAAAAATATATGAAAAAAAGAAAGAGAAGTAAAAATAGAAAAAATAAAAATTAAACTTAGAAAAAGAAAAAAAAAAGAAATGGCCTTTGCAAGACCATGTAAAATAGTTTCCTTACTTGGCAAAAATGTAAATTTATTTTAAATCCAGTTAGCAACTTTATGCTTTCCACATTGACAAATATGAACAAGCTCGTGATCTTGGGCACATTTATGAAATATGCATGTATATCATATATTTTATGTTTACATATATGCATATATATCAATATATCCATACAGATAGATATATCCCTATATCCATGGATATATGAATACATATCCATAGGTAGGTATGTACACATAATTGTACACATATATTGTATATATATACATTTATACATATGTAAGTATACCATATGTGTATACATGTATATATACATATATGTATATATATGTATATTGTATTTACATATATGTGGTTAATTCTATTCTATGTAATGGAGTAAAACAGTGTTTGGCACAGTGGTTCACTGCTGTGGCAGTAAGTTTTAGATTATGTTACATTTCTAAATAGTGCATTTAAAAATCATAATTTGACCATTTGTCACGCTAGAGTATACTTCTTTTGAAGTTCCATATCGATACTAGCAGAAGCAATGAGGCCCAATGGCATTGGTACACTGTGATTATGCCACAATAATAGTGGATCATGCAAATGTAATGATACATTAACACTGAGTAACTAGGAATCCTAGCTAGTCAGAATGTTGAGACCTGAGGATCCAGTTTGAAGCCAGATCAAGCCCAAAAGTTCATGAGACTGATACCAAATTCATCATCAGAAAGCTTGAAGTGGAGTTGGGGTTCACATGGTCAAGCATTAGACTTGATCAAAAAGAAAATGGAGGGACCAAGACATGAGAAAGGGTAACAATGTTTGTGAAGTAATGCACCTTCTCTCCGGTGAATATAATGTAACCCTTGTATTAATTACAATAAAAATTATATGGAAAAAAATGGAGGAGATCCAGATAGGTCCCAAGTTCCAGCACCAAAACCAGATAATCAATCAACCAATAAATACGTAAATATTTCACAGTGGTGATACGTTTATCAATGGCTACATAATGAAAGAACTAAAAAGCATTTAACATTTTCTGAAAGTCTTCAAATGACTTAAAAGCTGTCATCTATGTTAAAAGTGCTTTGTTTGGGAAATAGTGCTAAATTCTTACATAAGATTTTTTTAATTTATGTGAATATTACTATGTGGAATTTTATGGTCTAAGATCTTCTGCTTAAATTTGTTCTTTTACCCATTCGCTCATATTTTTAGCTAATTTTTGGCCAAATCTTAAATATTTTTCTTTAATAAATAGTGTTTAAGAGCTCTAAGATATGGAAACAAGAAGTTTATCTTTGTAATTTTTGTTATTACTGTACTATATGACATTATTTTTTTCTCTTTTTTTCCACTTATGGTTAATCTCCTGTGGTTACTGTATCTGACTTTGTTACCTGGTATACTGTATATATACAGTTATTTGTTTATTTGAAATAAGGAAGGAAAGGGGGGAAAACGAGATGATTGGAAGGGGGTGGGAGGAGGGAAAGGGGGCCAAAACATGATAAAAGGTATCAATTCGAGAAATAATGTACCCATTACCTGATGAATTCCTGACAATAAAATACAATAAAAATAACCAAACAAAGAATTTAAATTCAGAGAAATGAGGGGACAAAGGGTAAACTAACTCAGCAGTAATACTAGGCACAGGTTGAAAATGAACAATCACCTTGTGGGGGTTTAGAGTTAGGGAGAAAATGATGGAAGAACTGAAAAAATGTTCAAAAAGAAATGCACTCATTACCTAATTTAACTGCAACCCCTCTATACCTCACCTTTACAAACATTTAAAAAATAAAGACAGAATTTTATTACAGATACTAATAAGGTTAGTTCAGTACAATTCATGAACATGTATATAATTAAAAGAAGATGACAACCTGAGAAACCCCAATGGTTTAATACTACATTATATAAAGTGGTTGAAAATGGTCATAATTCATAATAACTATAAATCATAACTTTATTCAGATACAGGTAAAGGAAACAGTTTTTGTGTTGAAGGATTCAACATTAGACAATATAATTGATTTCTAAATATTTTTTAAGAAAAGTATTATTTAGGAACTATAGAAATCCTTTCACTGATTTTAGGCCACAGAAAATCTGAAATAAAACACATTCATTTTATCTTTTCAGTGGTATACTTGCTGATATAAACTAATCTGACTAAAAAGATGACATGGCATACTCTTAGATATAATTTCATAAATAGACGAAATTCCAGTTTCATTGCCATGAATGGATGTGAGTTTTCACAGCATTTCAATACCTGTAGAAAAAAAAAGTGAAAGTCAACCTATTTTTACCATCTGCAACTGTAATGTTACATAGGTGAAGTGCCGCCATTGGCCTCTGTGACAGGTAGCCCTGTTGCTGCTGCTTCAACGGTCCGGAGAAACAGACATTCTCTTAAAGTTGTTTCTTAAACATTTTTTAAAACCCAAAACAAATCACTTAGTTTATAAAATTTGAGCTCTAATGTTTGAGACAGTAGAAAAGAAATGCAAATACATTTCTCCTCTCATCCCCAGAAGGTGCTGGCTGGAAAATCTCTTTTTGAGATTTGTTATTGCTGAAAGTCATCACCAAGGAAGTTTTCAAATTCCTTAAATCTTCCTGAACTTCCCTACTAAATAAATGTACAAGAAATTCAGTATGCCCTCTCTCTACTAACAAGTTCAAGATCAACTTTTTTTTTAAACCAGTCCTGGGGCTTGAACTAACTCAGAGCCTGAGCACTGTCCTTGGGTTTAAAAGTCAAGGATATCTACCACTTGAGCCATAGCACCCAGTTTTGGCTTCTTCCCTGTATGTAGTACCTAGGAACCAAAACAGGACCTCATACATGCTAGGTGAGCATTCTACCACTAGGTCACATTCCTGGCCCCAAGATCATTTTTTTTTAAGTGGTTTCTCCTGTATTTATGAGGAGCCTTCTCTTAATTGCTGATCCTCAGGTATTCTATTATAGAAAATTTCTAGGATAGAACTAAAGAGCATTGCAAGGATAGAGAGGTAGCCTTGAGCTAAAGAGCTCAGGGACAGTGCCCAGGTCTAAAGTTCAAGTCCCATGACTGACAAAAAAAATTAAAGAGAATTAAATAAAAGATTAAACAAGAAAAAATATCTAATTGAAGTAAGAGAAAAATATTCAACTCAACATCAAAATGACACAAACAAATCCTTGATCAATTTTGGAAATATAGAAAAATATATACCTAGTGAAGCATAAACAAATATAAGTGAATTATAAAACCCAGATTGAAGATTTAAAGTACTAATCAGGTTATTTGCATAGGGACTACCAGACATTAAAATTAATCACCTCTATTTGTTAGGATAGTCATTGTTTTCATAAACAGAGAAAGTAGACATTATGGATGCTTTTTCTTAGAATTGTTTCCTAAATCTTAAGATAATGTTTTCAATATTGCAAAAGTTATTTCACTTGGAAATTTTTTCCTTTGAGAGCATTTTAGTCAATGCTTATTATGAAGAGTACTTTTTTCCTTCACAGAAATACTTATCAAAAATAAAGCTCATGACAGTTAAAAAAAAAAAAACAAGAAGTCAGTCGAGCTCAGTGGCTCACCCCTGTAATCCTAGCTACTCAAGAGACTGAGACCTGATGGATCATGGTTCAAAGCCAGGCCGGGCACTAAAGTCTGTAAAACGCTTATCTCCAATTAACCAAACACTAGGAAACGGGAAGTGGCGCTGCAGCTCAAGGGGTAAGGTGGTAACCTTGAGCTAAAAAGCTCAGGAACAACATCTAGAGTCCAAGCCTCACTATTTACACAAACAAAACAAAAACAAAAAACCCAAACAAACGAAAAACAAGAAGTTATTTTAACTTAGTCCTTATATCTTTTTTTCACTATATGTCACTCAACAACTTCAGTGAATAATCAGTCAAGTTGCAAGTGTGACAGTTGGAAAAAACATTAAAGTCTTCACTGTATAAAATATATCATTAGTGCTCCTGTCATCACAGCTCTTCAAATGTCCTATCAATCTAACAAAATAAGCAGAAATAATACCACTTCTGTAAGAAATAAAAGGTCTTCATTCTATGGCCAGACATAATGGCTCAAACCTGTAATCTGGGCTACTTAAGAGATTGAAATTGCAAGGATACAAGTCCTATACCACCTAGGGAAAAAACTTAACAAGACTTTATTTCAAACTAAAGCTTGTCTGGTGTGTGTGTGTGTGTGTGTGTGTGTGAGAGAGAGAGAGAGAGAGAGAGAGAGAGAGAGAGAGAGAGAGAGAGAGAGAGAGAGAGAGAGAGAGAGAGAGAGGGACAAGAGATAAAGAGACTGGATATATTTTGAGGAAGCAATGTGAATAAAACTTTTCTTATGATGATTCAATTATTCTTTGACTTTTATAAATTCCATGAATGTTTTTCAGCATAATTTTATAACTTAGAAAACATTAAAATATTATTTTAAGCTTTTTCTAGTTTGTTATAAATGCAATGTTATTTTATCTGATAAATGAAATTTAACACCAACATTCACTGTGACAATGAGTCCTATACACTGTTTCTGCTTTGCCTCAGAAGATGGTAAAATCAATATTACATGCTGAAAGAACATTCTCTAGACACAGTAAGCCTTTAAGAGGAGCAGAAGACTGGAATTGAAGTTGTACATTCTATGTCACTAAGGTGTTAGGCTAGTTTTTACCTTCCTGTAGCCTACCTCCTATGTAATATGATGGTCATGTAAAGAATATTGGAGGATCAGATTTTGCCCTATGAAAGCAATTATTTCTGCCTATCATGTTTTCATGAAAGCTGCTGACATCATCATGACATAGATTTTTGCGTCACAAGGAATTTTATTTCTCATTGCATGAGCTTTATGTTCTCATAAATTCCCTTTCTACCACCAAGGAACTCTAGGGTGATGCCAAATGCTCTATGCAGTGATTTCATTATACGGTTGTGTCATAGATGAGGACTGCTGAATGTAAAGAGAATGCCACCAAAGTGATAAGAGGGTTTTCAGAGAGAATGACCAACATTTATTTCACAAGAGACCTTATCTTGGCTTTTGCACTAGAAAAAGACACTTCCACATTTTTTTGTCTGTTCACTTTAGAAATGTTCTTGTGAAGATAGTTGTTGGCAAAATCTTTAACAACATAAGTAGAAATATCATAGAGAGTTTGCCCACAATAGATAGTAATATCACCTTTTTAGATTATTCATGTTTTATTATTTATATGTGATTAATGGTATATAAGATACAAAAACTAAAAGCTGTATCTATATATTCTCATAAAAAGGGGTTTTGTGGGGGCCGGGAGTTTGGCCTAGTGGTAGAGTGCTTGCCTAGTATGCACAAAGACCTGAGTTCGATTCCTTGGTACCACATACATAGGAAAAATCTGGAAGTGGTGCTGAGGCTCAAGTGGTAGAGCTCTAGGCCTGAGAAAGTCCAAGGACAGTGCTCAAGCCCTGATCTCACATCAGGACTGGCCAAAAAAAGGGGGGGGATTATATTATGAAATGCTGAATGAAAAAGGGATCATAAATATGACAGACATAAAGATGTAATTTCTAAGTATATCTCAATAAAGTTTGATATCTTCAACATGATCTTCAACGTGTTTTTTTTTTTCAAAAAGAGAAAAAAGATTAGTAGACAGTGCTCCAACTTATTTGACAAACCAGGCAATGGAAGACACATAGCTTACAATCAAGGAATAATGAATTACATTATTTGTACTTGTTAAAGAAAACAAACAGATATAGATACATATATATATATATACAGAGGGAGAGAGAGAGAGAGAGAGAGAGAGAGAGAGAGAGAGAGAGAGAGAGAGAGAGAGAGAGAGAGAAAGAGAGACCCAAACATTCTATTAACAATCTTATATCATAGATTGCAAACGTTCAAAAGACAAAGCAGGAGCAAACATTATTTTTAAGTAATTGAAAGAAAAAAGACTAGAAAAAGACTAAAAAAGGCTAAAAGCTGACTAATAAACATTTAAATATTACAATGATATTGTAGATAGTCCAATGATATGCAATGCCTCAGTCAAATAAAACAAAAGTAATTTCCTTTGAAGTAATAGGAATATTCAAACTCTTTGCTTAATCACAAAACTCTATGCCACCTAATGTGATAAGAATCAGATCTAGATAATAATAACCTTCTTTGCTGGGCCCAATGGCTCACGCCTGTAATCCTAGCTACTCTGAAGGCTGAGACCTGAGGACTGTGGTTCCAAGTCAGCCTGGCATGAAAGTCTATGAGACTCTTATCTCAATTAACCACCAGAAATGCAGAAGTGGCACTGTGGTACAAAAGGTAGGGCAGTAGCCTTGAGCTGAAGAGCTCAGGGACAACGCCCAAGCTCAGAATTCAAGCCCTACAACCAATACTCTCTCTCTCTCTCTCTCTCTCTCTCTCTCTCTCTCTCTCTCTCTCTCTCTCTCTCTCTCTCTCTCTCTCTCTCACACACACACACACACACACACACACACACACACAAAATAACTTTCTTTGATGTCAATAAGCAAAGTATGAAATAATTCTTATTTATTGGATGATAGTCTGTTGAAAGCTCAAGGAGTATAATAAGAAAATAAAATTTTAATACAAATGATAATCCTATTGGGTCACCATTGTACATTAAATTAAGGGTTTTCAAAGGTATTAACTCTCTTGCAAAATAGCACATATTCCCCAAAAACATGAGTAAATACTTGAGCAGGTTAGACAAAATATTGAAGAGGCACAGTAATAGTTGAAACATATATATTTAAAAATGAATTTCTATTCCCTGGAGTATTAAAGATAGTAAACAGAAGTACCTTAAAGTTGGTATTCCTAATAGTACTATATTAAAAGTAAAACATAATTTATCGATAATATTCAGAAGTTCTGTGAAACAATATTAACTAGAGTTGTGAATGTAAATATACACTGGTGACCATCCATTTTAAATATAAAATAAATTTAAAATTACACACTGTCGCTCTTCTACACACATTCTTAATTATTCACATTTTTGCTCTGATCCAAAACAAACTTTTACCAGGTGGATACACAGCCCAGTATAGTAAGACTCCTTTGTTTGCCATTGTAATAAACTCTTAGTACTTTGAATTCTCAGTAACCCAACATAATACCTTTCTTCCCTGAAGGCTTGGATCCAAGATAAAGACTTGACCATTCTCAGTGACACAAAGGAAGCCATTTGATCTGTTGCTAGAAACTGCTAGACAAGTAGAAACTATCATACAATGATGCCATGTTAACCTTATGACAAAATCTTCTCTTTATGGAGTACTTGGGTACTCTCTTTTCTTACACTGTCAACAGGATGCTAAAGCCTTTTCTGTGAAAATGTCCTAATAAATGCATTGGCTTAGCACTTAGTGACCCACCCTACTTTGGAATATAGCATGCAACCCACATATTAGCCTTTTTTCATATACATTTTTATTGTAATTAATAGAAGGGTTACATGATATTTGCCAGATAGATGGTGCATTAATTCCCATACATTGATACCCTTTCACATGTCTTGGTCCCCATTTCCCTCCCCCCATCCCCACCCCTCATCTTGTTTTCCCCCCTTACCTATCCAATTTCAAATAACCAAATACAAATATATCCAATATATCAGGTAACAAAGTGAGATACTGTAACAATATGAGATAACCAAGGGACAGCAAAAGAGATGAGAGATAACAAAGTACATTAAGGACAACAATCACTCATTATATGGCTTTTGTTTCTATATCCTGGAGGTCCTTTTATAAAATACACAAAAAAAGAGGCTATTCCTTTTTAAATTCCCCTGCTGCTGCTGTGAGGATGATTCCAGTAAATAAACACCAGATTTGCATAGTGCAAAGATCAGAAATTTTTAAAGGGTCCACTAGTAATATAAAACCAGTCAACAGTGAAATGGTACTGATTGGTATTTTTTTCTCTCATTAAACATCATGATATTTTATTTAATAGGGTCTCAAATGTACATATATAACATATTTTAAGATTCAACAAGCAGGACAGTGGTTATGTAAACCAAAAGATGCACAAACAGAGATACTATAAATTATCTGCTATTCCTAAAGCACATGCCTATTAATTATCTGCTTTGGCACTCTTGTAGATATATAGGGGAAATTTTAAAAGTAAATTTAACTCTTTTTTTTCTTTTTTTTTTTTTGCCAGTCCTGGGCTTGAGCTCAGGGCCTGAGCACTGTCCTTGGACTTTCTCAAGGCTAGAGCTCTACCGCTTGAGCTTCAGCACCACTTCCGGCTTATTTCTATGTATGTGGTACCAAGGAATAGAACCCGGGTCTTCGTGCATGCTAGGCAAGCACTTTAACCACTAGGCCAAACTCCTGGCTAAATTTAACTTTTGATATAGCTTTTCCTACAAACCTGCATTACTACTTGGAAACAAAATCTTTCATTATCCATCGATAACTTGTAACATTCCTTTCATGAAATATGTACTTTATCATATTATATTTCATATTTAACTGTAACCTAGTGATGTAATAAGAACTGTTTTCTATAAGAAATTACATATTTACAGAGTTAGAAGGGAAGAAATCACACAGACTTTGATATTGTGTATTTGTGACTTTGATATTGCATTTTGCCTTACACTATTTATTTGTAGTAGGTTTACTTCATATGCCTTGATGCTAAATAATAACTTATTCCCAATGAAATTAACATTATTATTAAAACTTCATTCACACTTGAACAAAAATCAGTGTTTAAATAAGTAAACTTCAAAATACTGTCATGTTAAAGGTGATCACTTATATAAGTCAAGTAATGAATCCATTTCTTTTTGAACAGTGTCGGCCCTTTCTTTGTTTCTCACAGATTTTCTCTCCTGTTCCAAACTGTATACTTTATTTTCAACAGTGTCTAGTGAGTATCACTGCTGTGTCCGTTCACTCTTTGTCTCATCATTTCTGTTCCTCATCCTAATACTCCCCCAAACAGATAAACTTACAAACAAAACAAAAGGTAAAGAAATTGAGAAGACCAACAAAGGAGAAAATAAAAGTGCCCCTTGTTTCCATTTCTTAAAGTTCATTTTTGTAGGTATTTTATATGATCATATGAACATAGCTATTGGACCTTTGTAATCCTGTCTTAAGAATATCTTCCTTTGTTCTCACACTGTGAATTTCCAGAGATCCATACAATTTACCATGTCCAAATGTCCTTAAAGGTAAAGGGGTTCAACAGAAGAATTTGTCAGTTAAAAGTTATAAATATTTTTTTTAATCTTTTTTTGGCCATTCCTGAAATTTGAACTCATGGCCTGTGTACTCTTTGGAATTTCTCAAGGCTAAAGCTCTACTACTTGAGCCACAGTACCACTTTCAGCTTTTTTCTATGAATATAGTTCAGTGGAATCGAACCCTAGTCTTCATGCATGCTAGCAAGCACTCTATCACTAGGCCAAACTCCTGGCCCTATATCTTTACTAGTATACATATGGCAGAACACACAGTGTACCCGGACTTTAAAGGTAACATACAAAAATGGAAATGATTACATAGTATACTTTAGTTATAGAATATTGTTAAATTTATTTATTTATTTATTTATTTATTTATTTATTTATTTATTTGTAGGTGTTGAGGACTTATCACACTCTCTAGACAAGCAAAACTTGAGCCATCCTACCAAACCCTTTGTGTTTTGCTTATTTTCAATGTAGTGTCTTGTTTTATGCCCAGGCTAGCCTAAGCTGTTATCCTAACCTTTGACCATACCATGGATACAATTGTGTATAAATGTTCCAAATGATTGTTTGGGATGGAATTCTCTGGAAAGGTTATGCCCTTGCTTGCTTTGAAATATGATCAGTCCTGTAACTTTTGCTTTCCAAGTAGCTAGGATCTCAAGTAGCCATCCTTTGAATCAACATTTCTTTAGTTTGCTAGCTAGACTCTACTTCTCTATACAGACAAAGGTTTAAGCAATTTCCTTTTCTCTAAATCTATAGTAGGAAAACTACATTATCAACCTTTACAGAAACAAGCTCATAGTAAACACACATACAAACACACACACACACACACACACACTAAAATAAAAAAGATAAATAAGAAAGTAAATAGAATAAAATACACAAGAAATCTTTTTTTCATGTTTTTTTGTAATTAATAGAAGGGTTAAATTATATTCACCAGATAGAAGGTGCTTTACTTCACATGCATTGATACCCTTTCTCATGTCTTTGTCCCCATTTCCCTCCTCCCACCCCCACCCCTCATCTTGTTTTCACCCTTCCCTATCCGACTTCAAATAACCAAATACGCATATATACAATATATCAGATAACCAGGTGAAATACTGTAACAATGTGAGATAACCAAAGGACAACAAAAGAGATGAGAGATAACAAAGTACATTAAGGACAACAATCACTCATTATATGGCTTTTGTTTCTATATCCTGGAGGTCCTTTTATAAAATACACAAAAAAAATCTTGTCAAGCTGTATTTATGACCAAAAGTTATGTCAAATTAGTGGGTTTGGATGAGGAAGATAGAATAGACTATGGATAACGTGAGCATACAGTAATAGAACAACATAAAAAGATCCATGTTTTAAATCATTATGTTGGTAAAGAAGAGATAAACACAATAATAAAACAAGGCAATATTTATCCAAGAGCAAGAGGAACCTCCAGTAAGGAAAGTAAAATGCTGAGCTGGGTGGCTCAGGCTGTAATCCTAGCTACTCAGGTGGCTGAGGATCGTGGTTCAAAGCCAACCTGGTCACTAAAGTCGGTGAGTCTCTTATCTCCAGTTAATCACCAGAAAACTGGAAGTGGTGCTGTGATTTTGGGGTAGGGCAGTAGCCTTGAGCTGAAGAGCTCAGGGATAACATCCAGGCCCAGAGTTCAAGTCCCATGACTGACAAAAACAAAAACCAAAACCAGAAAGGAAGGAAAATAATAACAAAATTTAAAAAAAACATTAAAATGACAAACCAGGAAGTACATGTGTTACAGTTTTAGACTTGAGCAAAAAAAAATCAAATTAACAGTACGCAAACATGAGTTCAAGCCCTTGAATCTCTACACATAAGCAGTAATACAAGTCAGTGAAAAAAAAAAACTGAAGAGAATTTTAATATGATAATCTAGAATGTGGAAGTAATCTGAGATCATACCATAGTACATAGATGTAAAAAATGGCAATCAGTTAAGGAAAATTAAGAATGAAATGATTCACATATAGACACACTGTCGAGGAACAATATACTCATACGCCACCTTTTCAAAATTCCAGCTTGGGCCTCTGAGATGCCAATAACTGAAGAGAATGTATAACAGAAGCTGTGTGTCTTCTTGTCTTTCTATAATAGGTGAGCATGGCTAGATAATTTCTTAAAAATAGAAAAGTTTATTATTTCACAGGAAGTTTATAGGCCCCTGTGCCATTGCTGAATTTAACACTGAAGTACCAGTATCTCCTGGGAGACTTCTTGCTGCATCAATGCTTTGCAGAAGTAAGATAAGAGAGGGAAAACGAAGAGAAGAAAGAGAAAGAGAAGCAGAGAAACACACAGTAATCAGTTGAACTCATCTTTTATGAAGGCACCATTTCATTTAGGAGTGTGAAGCATTTGTGATCTAATTGCTGTTTCAAGGCACAACCACTGCACACTTTTACAGTAGCAACTGAATTGTAATATGAGTTTGGGGAAGATGACTGTCAAACTATATCAAATGACTGAATGTCAGTGATCCATGTTTGTAATCTTAGCTAATAGCTGGGAGACATCAAGAGAATCATAATTTAAGGTCAGCCTAAGCAGAATATTTGTCAGATTCCCAACCTCAACTGATAGCAGAGTACCATAGTATACACCTGTCATCTCAACTACCTTGGAAACTACAAGAGGGAGAATTCTGGACCAAGGCAGCTCAGTTTAAAAAAGAAGATCCTACTTAAAATTAACAAGAGAAAAATTGGCTGGAGAGGTGGCTCAAATTTAATATAATCTGCAATCAAGTAGAAAGTCTATGTATTGGAATTTTACATAATATTTAATTTTAGCAAATTAGTGATCAGAATATTAATCAAAGGGTAATAGCCTAATTTAAGCTACATATGTATCCATTTGATTGATGAGACTTTTTATCTAACTAAATGTAAATACACTTGCATCCATACACTATCCAGAGTCTCATAAACAGTTTCTTTATAAACCTTGAAATACATTCCCTTGGGCTAGAGGCCACAATGCCTGAATGACTTACCTATAATACACCGAGCTGTGTGTTTTATAACTATTTAGTGCAGTAGATGCTTGGTAAAAGTAAATCTCCATAACTGCTAGTCAAACAATGGCAGTTAATAGAAGTGTTTCCCAGTGCTATCCAAGGTAATAACTAACAATTTATAGAAAAGAAATAGAAAAGCACGCTAATAGAATAGTCAACAGATAATAAAAATAGGAATGAAGTAATTCATAAACAGTATATCCAAGTCATCATTATAAATAAGCTGGTCCAGTATCGCTGAGACAAAGCCTCTCTGTATCAAAGAACACACTGCTGAAAGTTAAGGGAGCTCATAGTTTATCATTTGTGACTTCACCAGAATCCATCTCCATGCACTCCTGACCAAGGAGGTAATTGGTACTTAGATTTTATAATTTAATGCTTCATTAGGAAGGTTCTAGTCTGTCAGAAAGTGATATTTTTTTATTTCTTACTAAGCAAAAATAATTCCAAATGACTCTCAGAGACACTTGAAATCAAGATACATGGACATGAAAAATGTGAGACTTATTTTCTGCATAAGTAACACTTTTCTTCTACTCAACAGTAGATGACAAATTGAAGTCTGTAAGACAAAAACATTTGGTTCACATTTCATAAAACCAGGCTATTTCTCAACACTGTAAACTGGTTGTTAGCTAGCTACCTACATAAGTAAAGCACATTACTGTTTGAATGAATATCCCAAAGGCCCATGTCTGTAAAGGGTTGGTCTCCAGTTCCAGATATGACTGGAAAGTGAGAAACTTTTCTTAATGAGGCACCTAGTAGCTAATTAGAAATAAATATTTCTTCTCATTCACAAGAGAATACATTCTGAGTTAAACATTTTCTCCTCATTAGTGAATCTATTTAAATCATTTTTTAAAGGAGTAAAGAGAATGGTCATTCTACGTCCCCATTTTATTCAACATGGACTGCCATATAATATAACTCTATATTTTAAATTAAAGTCACTCTGTCTTTATTCCTTTGTCATTTCCTGCTATTTAAAGTGGCTTAAATACATGTTTACATTAATCTGATCTTTTTAATGGAAGTAGGATGTGTCAAAATGACTGATTCTTTCTCATTGTCTCTTTTCTACACTTCTACTATTGATGAAAAATTGTTTCCTCAGATGTTTTAGATAGAACTAACAAAGCAAAAAGGAAAATGACTACTTCAGCTAATGAGATTCTGAAGAATAAGTACGTAATCAACTGAATAGAAAGTTCCAGAAACATACTGGTTTGTGTTGTTCATTTGAAATACAACAAAGCCCTTCAGGCATTCCAAATTATAACATATTCATTCCTGTCTAAGCTTGCATTTTAAAATATATTTACTAGATAAGCATAGAAACTTCAGGGCATATAATATAAATACACAGGTAGCATACATTCTTAGATTTATAAGCAGTAAAATTGAAATGTTTTAGAGATCCCCCTACTTGCTACCTTTTAACTAAATCTACACATAAACCAAATGGCATAGATATGAACACTCTTCTTAAGGCAACTTATTACCCTCTAATCAATGTCCATGATTTAGACCTCACAAAAGAAGCATAGAAAGGAACAGGAGGCGGGTTGAACTCTTAGCACCTTAGAAGGGAGGAATCTCACTTCTTTTGAAATATCTTCAGACTACCCTGATTGTTACTTTATAGTATATCTTCCTTTAGCAAATTAAAAGAGAAGTCTTGGTAGTCATCTTTCATTTAAATCTAGATGCACAATTCAGTCCTTGGGGCTTATATTGTCCTTCCACAATCTTACTCCCTGCCTACATACCTACCAAACGACTGCTAATAAGGGCAGGTCAGAGACATGTAATTGTCAGATTTAACAAAGAAGTGTGTGGAAGACATTTGAAGTGTTTTTTTTTTTTAACAATAGTGAACCTGCGGTTTATAGAGAGAGGGAGATATAAAAATGTCTATATAGCCTAAAAAGGAAGGAAAAAAATTCCTGAAGGAGGAAATACCTTATTATCAGAACCTCTTTTATTATCCTACATATGACAATACTAACACATGTCAAGTTTTCAGAATTGTAATTGGAATGAGATGCTCAAAAAGAAGGCCTCCTCAGAGTCAACTACTACAAATTTGTATTGTGTAGGTTCTTCTGACCTAAAGTATGTGCCTGCAGTTTTATTTTTAGTCCTGAGGACATTAATCATTGAGACTTCAGTTGAAGTGATTTAAGCTGTTGAATTGTACTCTTGTTCCTTGTGAACACTAAGTAGGAAAATAGAAGAAAACCTTGCCAAGATGGTTTGAAACAAACTTTTTGTTCAGGCCACTGAAGCAGTCATGTGCAAAGTTCAAGCTAACAGGAGATTGTAAGTGCATCTCATGTCACTAAAACTGACATTGCTTATACCCACTAAATGATGTGAATGAACATTTGTTAGATTGAACTAGTCTCGGTGGTAGATACTGCATTTTTGCCTCTTCCTAAATAAAAGACATATCTGACAAAGTAGGCGAATCCTAAGATAATTCTGTTTTAACTTTGGATTTATCTGTGATTCCATTCACAGTTATTGTCATTTCCATTATTACCTTTAATTTTATTTTTCCCTCCTTAGAACTATCAAATAATACTATCCAAATTTTATTCCAGTAATTTTTGGGAGGATGTCAGTTGTGGGGCTTGAACTCAGGGTATGGGCATTGTGTCTGAACTCATTTTACTCAAGGTTAGTGTTCTACCACTTTGAGCCACAGCACTACTTTCAGTTTTGTGGTGACTAAGTGGGAGAAGAGTCTAATGAACTTTCCTGCTGGAACTGGCTTTGAAGTGCAATACTCAGCTCCAGCCTTCCTTCTGTGTAGCTAGGAGGAGTACATGTGTGCGCCACCAGAACCTGACACTTTTTCCAATTTTAAAATGTGTTTATCCCATCTGTACAGGTTCATTTATTTATTTGTTTGTTTGTTTATTTGTTCACATTTGTTTCACAATAGAACAAGAGAGATGAACACCTCACCTGAGTTTCAAGAAACAGGACAGTAATGGGAAAGAAAGACCTCACAGCTAGATCAGCTATTTTAAGAAAAACTTTATTTCTTCCCTTTAAAGGAGAAAAAGCTTCCTCTCCCCCGCACCCCCAATTCTGGTACATTTAAATTCCCCCAATAATGGGGAGGCACTAATCCTGAATAAATCCCATTGCCACATAGAATGTTCAGAGAAACTGAAATTCTCTGGAGAATGGAAATTTATTGTTGGTCATTGCCAGGCTAACTCTACCCTCTTCAAGAGTGGAATAGATAATAGAAAATGCAATTTTGCTGCTAAAATATGGAAACTCTTGGACTTGTGTTATTTTGCAATGGAAATACTTTAGTTTCACTTTGACATTTGAGGAAAATTATTACAGAAAAAAATCATCTATATTTTGTATGCTCACTATTTCTACTATTTCTCTATTTATTAGCTATGGTGGGTACAATGATTAGAAAATTTTCTAAAATTCTGTATTTTAATCCTGGGCAAACACTTCGTCATGATGTCAATAGTATGTGTTTAACATCCTGTTTAATTTTCTGATTTAGAACTAATGGGTAGGTGGAAATGCACATCAAAACTCTATATGAGATGACACAACAGAGAAACTGCATTTATAAGCAGAATATATGATGAAATTTTAAGGATAATTGTATTTCTTTCTATACCATGATATACAATTGCATTCAAATTCGCAAGGAATTATACTCTATTCATTAAGCTACACATCTCATGAATGTATTTTGATTTTGGCTGATCTAGACAATCTCTTTCTATATATGGAAACAATGTGAAGCTGAGTGATGGTGGCTCATGCCTGTAATCCTCACTACTTCAGAAGACTAAGATCTGAGGATTGTAGATCAAAGCCATCCAGGGTAAAAAAGTCTGTGAGACTCTTATCTCCAACTAAACACCAGAAAATTGGAAGTGGTGCTGTTTTTCAAGTGGTAGAGCTGAAGAACTCAGGTGCAGCACACAGGCCAAATTGAAGCCCCATGACCCTCCCCCCAAAAAAAGGAAGAAAGAAAAAGAAAAAACATAAGGTACGTACATGAATGTATATGTTAATGGTTCTACGCATGATACTTAAATCATATTTTGACAATTAAAAACGTCTTTTTAAGGGTTTACCTTTAAATGTCTATGAGTTTATTAACAAAGGATGGCTATATAATTTTCTAAATATAAATATCATGGTTAGAATTTATGTTTCCTTAATGCTGGTCTATGCATGTATCAAATAAAGATACAATAACAAAAAAAAACAAAGGATGGCTATATATATTATATATATATGTACTAAGGAATTGTATGCTAAATTTAAAATAGGCATTAGAAAGGGAATATTTTAGCACATAATTTCTAAGTAATAGTGAAGAATAAATCAATTAGGCCAAACAACAGAGTTCCTCTTTTAAAACCAACAGGTATTAATAATCTTGTATAATAACTATAAAACCAGTTAAAATTTTGCATATCAGAGTTATATTCAAAAAGCTTGTCACACTTCTGCTTGTGTTATTATCTTCACATACCACTGCTCTAAATTCCCTCATAATTGGCCTAGTAGCAAAATTTCATTTTTATAGGCATTAAACTTACAAAGCTGTGAGGAGTAGACAGACAGATTTTGCAGACTTCCTCTTCCACTCATTTACTATTCTTTAATATTCATCTGAATCACCACCATGCCTGACACCTGTCATGAAACACCAGCCTTTTAAGCTGCAACGAAACCATGAATTTGCAACTGACACACATTGACTTGGAAAGAAGAGGCATTTATCACTTCTTTCTAAAAAGAATATATAATAAGAATGGAAACTCAGTTAAGAATTTGTCTCAACAGTATAACACTTCAAGAGGTAGGATAGAAATTTTGGCTTTTACAATTTTTAAATATAGCTATTTCAACAAATTAACACGAATCAGTTTGAAGAATATTCTTGTGACGGCATCTTGATGATTAGTAAATAAAATAAAAGTGAGTATGAAGAGAATTTTAGCACATGTGCAAGGCAATATATCTAAATACAGTATGTTTATTTAAAATTTTAAATTTTGTAACATGAGCACATCTTTGCAGTTATCTGGCTCTTAGTATCTTCATTAAATGAAGATGAAAATGTACCTAATATGGTTGACTGCAGCTTACAGAGGAATCTGGCCTCTTATAGTTACAATGATCCCAAAGACCGTGCCTGTTAAAAATGCATAATTTTGAGATCATAAAAATATGTATTTGTGGGGCCAGGAGTTTGGCCTAGTGGTAGAGTGCTTGCCTAGCAGGCATGAAGACCCCGGTTCGATTTATTGGTACAACATAAATAGAAAAAAAAGCCGGAAATGTTGATGAGGCTCAAGTGGTAAGGCTCTAGCCTTGAGAAAGTCCAAGGACAGTGTTCAAGCCTGAGTTCAAGCCTGAGTTCACGCCCAGGACTGGCAAAAAAAAAAATGTATTTGTGGCCAGGTGCATTGGCTCACACCTGTAATCGTAGCTACTCAGGAGGCTGAGATCTGAGGATCAAGGTTCAAGGTCAGCCTGGACACTAAAGCCCATGAGACTCTTATCTCCATTTAACCACTAGAAAACCGGAAGTGGTGTTATGGCTCAAGCGGTAGGGCAGTAGGCTTGAGCAGAAGAGCTCAAGGACAGTGCCCAGGCCCAGAGTTCAAGCCCCACAACAGACCAAACTTTATATATATACCTATATAATATGTTAATACAATATATTAATATATAATAATGTCAATTATATTAATAAAATAATATATAAAATCTATATATACATAAATGTATATACATATATATATACATTTTTTCAATTTTATTCAATACCTGAACAATAATAAATACAATCGTACCAGGCTTAAATATTCATTATCTTACTATTTGCCTTCTGCAAGCTTGGTTTAATTTTTTGTTCATGCCCACCTCTTCTGACACAGTATGTTTTATTATTAGTAAGGAAATACATAAATGAAAAACTGAAATAAGATTAATAATAAAACACTTCACAAACAGTTAAAGGAACATTTCCCTCCTCCTAAGGCAAACAAAAATAAACACTAAATGTTTATATAGTAGTTGTCTTGTTACTTATACTTAATGACAGTGGCATTTTCTTCTGATAGCATATTCTTGTTAATTGTACTTATTTTTTAATTTTTTAAAATTGTATTTTATTGTCAGAGTGATGTATAGAGAGGTTACAGTTACATTCATCAGGTAGTAAGTACATTACTTCTTGAAAATTGATACTTATTCCCATGTTTTTCCCCCACTTTCCCCTCACCATTTCTCCCAAATTGTAAAGTTCATTTCTAAGATAGTATCTTGTGAATGTTGTTGTTCCATTGCTTTAACCTTTGTCCTTTGTCTCATCATCTTGTGTTTCCCCTCCCCTTCTGTTTCTCAAATAAACATATGTACAATACACCAGGAACAAAAGTTAAGATTCATTAACAACATAAGATAAACTATTAGGGAGGAAAAGAGAAAGGAAATAAATCCACATAGTCTATTTCTAAAAAGCACAAACATAAACCTCTTGTTTTCATATTCTGGAGTTCATTTCACTTAGCCTCATCCTACCTGGCCATATGCACAAACATTTGAGCTATTGCAATCCTCTGCTAGGAAAATCCTAGACATATACTAATTATAATAAATGAAGGAAAACATGGAGCCTATGATTTTTTCCAAGTCTTTCTATTTCTTTAAATTTGGGGTGATACATTCTTTCTCATGGCATCATAGAATTACATTGTGTATAAATACCACATTTACTTGATCCATTCTTCAACTGAGGGGCATCTGGGTTGGTTCCATATCTTAGCTATGATAAATAATGCTGCAGTGAACATGATTGTGCTGGTAGGTATATTTGTTCTATTTATTTTGTTTTGTGCCAGTCTTGGGGCTTAAATTCAGGGCCTGGCCACTGTCCTTGTTCATTTTGCTCAAGGCTAGTGCTCTACCATTTGAGACACAACATCACTTCAAGTTTTTCTGAATAGTTCCTTGGAGATAAGAGTCTCAGGGTCTTTTCTTCCTGGCCTGGCTTTGAACTACAATTTTCAGATCTCGGCCTCCTAATTAGCTGTGATTACAATTGTGACCCACTAGAAGAACGAACAATTAACAAGATCCAATTTAATATAATTAAAGAACCCAATTAATTGACAAATTTCAATGAAAATTTATGGAACACCACATACAATAGAGTGAGAGCACTGTAGCCTCTCAAGCTCAGAAGATGTAATTATATAATAATCACATAATGGGATTTAAATGTAAAACTGATTTAAAAATAAATAACATAAGATTATATTCCAAAACGATAACCTAAGTAAATTAAAAACAAATAACAAAAGAATATTAAAACTTTACATTTACACATTAAAATACATACAAGCAATGTTATCAAGGAAGAAATCAAAATAGGATTTTTAAAACAAAAAATGTGAAAAGCTGAGGAATTATGTGAATGTGATCATTAAAAATATTTATACTCAAAATAAACATACTAGAAAAATACAAATATAAATTTAAATGATAACCAGTTTAAGGGGAAGACACAGAAATATGAAAGGCTACACATTAAAAAATAAACAGGAGTATGCATGCCAGGTTAGGAAAAAAAATAAAGAAATTAACTGGAATGAGAAGCAAAACCAAAATCAATGTGGGAAATAAAGGAGAACATGTAAGTGTATTATTTTTAAAAATCATATAATTCTGAAGTCGTTTCATGGGAGTAATATTGATCGAGAAAAGTAAAATCTCATACCTGAGGGAACTATTATTAGGAACTTGGATAGATACACAAGGGTCTTTCAACTCTAAATGAAAATTTCACAAGTGATATTAAGCTCTAAGCATGTACAAATGACGATCAGCACTAAGAAATAGAAATGGGACACATGACAGATGACAGATAAACAATGCATGTGTGTGTTTAGAAAGTATAAATAATAATTAAAAATTGAAGTCAATCACACAAAGGAAATCATTCTTTAGGTGATGTAGACAATTGTTCAGAATAATAAAGAATTTATACCTCAAAAGTGAATCTAGATATAACTAGTTTTCAACAATGGGTAAGAAGTGCTACAGAAATATTCTGAGCAACAGAAGACAGAGGAATGGCTCAAAATCTACTAAAGGATGATGACAGAAAACTAAATGAAGCAAGTAGGAGGTGATGCTAAGCATGAAGGATTTCTCACAGTGTGTATTCTTTAGAGGTCGAAGAAACTAATGCTTGAAAATTGTCCATTGATTTTTTTTCAGAGTAGCAAGATGATGGTCATCTTGTGAAGAATGATTCTGAGTAGTGGCAGAAGTTAATGTTATCTTGTAAAAATTTCACAAGTGAGACTGTCAACATGATAGCAAGAATGAACATTTTCTAGATCCATTGGCAGTGGTATTTTTTACCACAGCTAGAATATATATGTATTGAATAAAAATAAGTGGGATTCAACTACTTTCAGTTTTAGAAAAGGGGCTATGTAAGTATGCTAAAGGAATTATGTAATGTAGAGGGAGTTTTAGACTCTAGAGTGAACATCTAAAGTGACAGTGTAGGCTCTATGTCAACCAAATTTACTCGTCACTAAAACCAAACTCTCAAATAATTGCTTTCTATTCTCATTCGGCAACTGGCTCATGCATACTCAGCCAGTTCTTGTTGTGTTTCCCAGGACTTAATCCTATAATTAGGAGAATTCTGTTTCTTTCAGGTACCAGGAGGCTCCAAAGTATTTCCATTCTAGAAAGAATGGCAGTGTCGCAAATATCCTTTCCATGGGACGTACTTCTGCAATTTTCCAGTAGAAATTTGTTATATCTGAACATTTTAATTGGTTCAAACATCAACAAAGTCTTATAGGTTTTTTTATAACTTGTGAAAAGTATGACTTCACTGAGGGAATGTTCAGTGTGCACAACACTTTATAGAGACATCTTAGAGTTACATCCTCAGATCATGCATATCTCTAGGTAGGTATTTTTTTAAACATATGACCACAGGGCAAACCCAAACCCTGCTGCTTTTTCAGTTATTAGAGTCCACAGGTCACTGGTTACATTAATACATTAATAAATTATCCTTCAGGATGAATGTCAGAAGCTGTGTTTGAACAGGATAGATTTTTAAATGAGACTATTATTACAAGAAGGACAATGAACAGCTTTATTACTTCAAATAATATTAAATAAAAATACATTATACACAAGAGTAAATATTACAGAAAATTTCAGTGAATTACTGAACCCCTAGGGACAAATATGTGGGGGAAAGAGGCACTGTTTAAATAACTTTTGTATTTTAAAATTATTATTTTCTTTTAGAAACCCAATTCCACTTTTTTCTGTAGCCATTAAAGCACTTTCATGCTGTACCAGAAAGATCATACACCTCAATTATATCACAAGAACTTCCTAATTGTTCTAACCTTTCAATCAAGCTATAACCACCATGACTCTTATCTCAGTAGTGGTTCCACGAGTATCTCTCCTTAGTAATAAAAATGTTCACTTCAAATGTTAATGGTTAAAGAACACTGGAAAATTAACTACCAACTTCAGTAAAGCCTGTCCTTCATCATAATTCCAAATCACAGTTGAAGAGAAGAAATACCACAAGTACCCAGATCATATAACCCAGTGACTTAACCAATTATCTTAACAATAATTAGCTTTCCATTTTGAAATAATTAGCATTTTGGCAAGGATGGTATCTCTTCATAGCAAGTAATTTCCTCATCACTCAGTTTCTGCAAAATTGATACATTAACTACATTTTATTTCATGAAGCCTTGGGTACTGTAATTTATGCAGATATTGCATTGAAAATAACATATTTGTCAGTATTTGCTTATTATATTTTTTATAAATGTTTGCTATAATTGGCATTTTTACTGCAGTACCTATGCTCTCAATTTACTTTCCATTATCTGTGTATTGAGAATAGTGTTGTATGCTTTGCAAAGTTCCTGTCTTATTTAAACTTCAGTCTCCTGTGCAAAATAAGAATATGAATAAGCATTCCACATGCACTGAATGGGGAATTAAAAGTTGGGCCTATGTTGTTGGTGAAAATCAACATGGTCAGTCATGGGCAGCTCATAACAAGAAACCTCCAAGATAAACTGACAGGGAAGAAAGAAAGAATGTGAGGAAGCAGAGATAAATGAGGTGTCATATTTGATTTATCTAAGAGCTAACATATCCTGCAGCAACATTGGAAAGCAGTTGTAGTGTGTTTTTGATGTGTTCCCTTTCACATTTCAGGTTCTGGCCATTGTCTATTCTTAAAACTTCCTGATATCCTCCTTTGTTTCTTGCTCTTCTCAGGTTTCTATGGATAAAACAGGATTTGCAAAATCTAATACTCAAAATTACAAATGTATTTCAAATAAAGGTTCAATATTGCTAAATCTAACATCTGAGATGATCAAAAAAGTTTAGATTTTGTAGAATTTTGACTTTGTGTCTACTCATGTACCCTCAATGAAATCTATGCTAATATGGACATACAATCTCTGAAATCTGAAACACTTCTGATCCTAACCAGTCCAAAAAGAATATACAATTTTTGTGTTGTGTCAAGCCCCAATCCTAATATTCTGGCACCTTTTTCTGTATGATCTTCTGCATTTAAGTGATCAGCATTTTATTAGTGCTACATTGTTTGGATATCTTCCCCAAATCAAGCTAACACAATTAAAGCACATGAAAGTTTTTTTTTTTAAAGAAGAAAGAGTGGGGTGCAGCTGAGATTTAAGGATCGTGGTAAAACCACAGAGCTGCTGAGAAAAAGAAAGTTATGCATGTCAGACCCCCACGGGGCACAAAATGGTTAATGTCAAGAAAATATCAAGTATATTTTACTTGAACCAGTCTTACTCATTTCACCATTGATCCTGAATGTGTACACACACACACACACACACACACACACACACACACACACACGCTCCTCAAAGCCATAGCTTAAGTGTGTTTAGGAAACACTGAAATTAGTGGAAGTAATGTTGTAATATTCCTCCATTTAGCACATTTGAGAGACTGCACACAGACTAGATATTTTTCACTACCTGAGAGAGCTTGCATGTTCTCATCTATGGAAGACAAACATTGACAGCATAAGATACATTGGTTCTGAGGCATAAGACACCATGGGGAGCTCCATGCTATTGGCTCACTAGCATATAATGGTAGCTACACAGCAGGCTGAGATCTGAGGATCACAGTTTGAAGCCAGTCCCAGCAGGAAAGTCCATGAGACTATTATCCCCTATTAACCACCAGAAAACCCAAAGTGATGCTGTTACTCAAAGTAGTAGATCCCTAGCCTTGAATGTAAAATCTCATGGACAGGTCTCAGGCTCTGAGTTCAAGCCCCACAAACAATACCACCCAAAAAAAAGAAGAAAAGAAAAAGACACAGACATCTTGGGAACATACTTTATGACTGTAAGTTCTACTGTATAGGCAGATTATAAAGGCTCTTAAAGTTTAAGACCCAGGACTAGAAATACATACATATATATATATATATATGTATACATACATACATACATATGAGGTCCTAGGTGGTGCTATGTTGAAAATAGATTATTTGGTGGAAACTGTCCCTTCTCAAGAATGGCTCAGCTCTTACAAATCTTTCCTGGGAGCAGACATCAAGACCTATTCTGTGCTCAGTATGACTAAAGGAGATTAAAGTTTGAGGACAGTCCTATGTTTTCACACAGGACAATTGCCCAGATAGTTCTACCAAAATATGTATAGCCTATACCAAAAATCTCTGTCATGGGGCCGGGAGTTTGGCCTAGTGGTTAAAGTGCTTGCCTAGCATGCATGAAGACCCGGGTTCGATTCCTCGGTACCACATATAGAAAAAAGCCGGAAGTGGTGCTGAGGCTCAAGTGGTAGAGCTCTAGCCTTGAGAAAGTCCAAGGACAGTGCTCAGGCCCTGAGCTCAAGCCCAGGACTGGCAAAAAAAAAAAAATCTCTGTCATCTCCTTCGAAAATTATAAACACAATTTGAAATTAGATAGAATTGGAATATAGAATCTTTGACAAGGAAGCCAAAAAAATAGAATGGAAGAAAGACAGCCTCTTCAACAAGTTGTGCTGGCAGAACTGGTTAAGCACCTGCAGAAAACTAAAGTTGGATCCTTCTTTGTCACCTTGCACTAGAATTAACTCCAAATGGATCAAAGACCTGGAGGTAAAAGCTGACACACTGAAAACTCTACAGGAAGGAATAGGAGATACACTAGGCCTCCTTGGCACAGGTCGAAACTTTCTTAATAAGGACCAAGAATCACAACAAATCAGAGAAAGGCTGGATAAGTGGGACTGCATTAAACTGCAGAGCTTTTGTATGGCAAAGGACATAGCTAGTAAACTAATCAGGAAGCCTACAGAGTGGGAGAAGATCTTCACCAACCAAACAATGGACAAAGGCCTCATATCTAAAATATATCAACAATTCAAAAAATTGAATCACTCCAAAACTAACCTCCAAAGTAACAACCATCCCATTAAAAAATGGGCCAAAGACTTAAAGAGTCTTCTCTGAAGAAGAAACAAAAATGGCCTATAGACACATGAAGAAATGCTCAACATCTCTGGTCATAAAAGAAATGCAAATCAAAACAACTCTAAGATTCCACCTCACTCCAGCTAGAATGGCCAGGATCAGGACAACAGATGCTGGAGGGGATGTGGCCAGGAGGGATCACTACTACACTGTTGGTGGGAGTGCAAACTCGTTCAACCACTATGGAAAGCAGTGTGGCAGTGCCTCAAAAGGCTAAACATAGAACTCCCCTATGACCCAGCAATTCCACTACTTGGCATTTACCCAACCACCCAGAAACAAGGACATACTAAACCCACTAGCACAACAATGTTCACTGCAGCACTATTCACCATAGCAAAGATATGGAACCAACCTAGATGTCCCTCAGTTGATGAGTGGATCACCAAGTTGTTGTATTTGTACACAATGGAATTCTATGCTGCTGTCAGAAAGAATGACATCGCCCCATTTGTTAGGAAATGGAAAGACTTAGAAAAAATCATATTAAGTGAAGTAAGCCAGACTCAAAGGAACTTAGGTTCAATGGTTTCCCTCATTCGTCATAATCAGTAGAAACCTTGGGCTCTACTAGCAGAGATTTGCAATAGAGCAAAATCTTGATACATAAGGGCATATAATGTGAAGCTAATTGAAAGGACCTCCAGGATAGTGAAACAAAAGCCATATAATGAATGATTGTTGTCCTTAATGTACTATGTTGTCTCTCATCTCCTTTGCTGTCCCTTGGTTATCTCATATTGGTATAGTATCTCACTTTGTTATCTGATATATTGAATTTATTTGTATTTGAATATTTGAAATTTGATAGGGAAGGGGGGAAAACCAAGATGAGTGGGGGGTGTGGGCGGGGGGAGGGAAACGGGTACCAAGACATGTGAAAGGGTATCAATGTATGTGAATTAATGCACCTTCTATCTGGCAAATATCATGTAACCCTGTTACTAATTACAATAAAAAATAAAAAATAAAAAAATTAAAAAAACAAATAAAAAAGAATTGGAATATAGAAAATCTCTCCAAAATGAAAAAGAAATCCCTTTTACTAGGCAACCATTTGAGATCATAGGAAGAGTATTTGTGCAATTAATATGTAAAAGAGCAATAAAATTGTATGATATATAATACACAGTAATCAATCAAACATCTCACAGTAACGTTGAATGAATATAAAAGAATGTGCTGACTTTAATTAAATAAAGGTAGTGGTTATTTTTCAATTCTAGTCATACTATGAATGATCTAAGAATTGGGATGGGGAGGGAGGTGGGAAACAGGAACAAAAACATGAGAAGCAGTATCAAGGTTCAAGAAGTAATGCACCCAATACCTGATGAATGCAACCGTTAACCCTCTATACGTTATACTGAAAATACAATAATAAAAAAATAGTTGATAAAGTTGATACCAAAGTGACTCATCATTCAGCATGTTAAACTGAACTTCAAATAAAATGAGACACAGTTGTAAGGTCTGCATGATGCTGCAGCTAGCAACTGCAGTAAACTGGAGGTGAAATTAGCATTAACAGGGACTATGGAAGATTATACATAATCATTTTCAATTTTGTATTTGTCTTCTCATTTGGTATTAGATATTAAACCCAGGATGTTACACTTGCTAGTCAAGAGCTTTGCCACTGAGCTAAATTCCAAACCCTTAATCACTGCCTTTTGTACCTATAATTGTATATCACTATGTTTATTTGGAGACTTAGGATTTAAAATGTGTTATGCATTTATATATATTTTTATATATAAATATATATAAATATATAATATTATATCTATACACATTTCTGGCATATAATTAGGGCATTTAAGAGTAGACAAAATCTTCAATGATCTTTTTTCTTCTTTATTATCGCTACCTTTCGCGAGACAAGAAATTCTTCTAAGAAAACAACAGCTCAACCATACAGGTCTTGGTTGATTAGATACCACATCTTGAATATCACTCAGAGGTAAAACAGGCATGGCAGACCATGGGTGCTATATTGGGTTCACATTCCCAAACAAAGGGGTCACTGAATTCTGCACACCCTAAAACTCTACCCATGGTTTCCAAGGACAACTACAAGTCCAGTATTACTGGACTCTAGTAAGGAAGAAAATTGCTAGGTAACTTTAAGCAATAGATACTGTAAGAAGGATTACACAGCCATTATCCACTAATAAAAATAATTTGGTCATCATAAATATACATAACATGGAAGAATTTGCCAATTTTCATGATATCTTGTATTTATTTATTATAATTTATTTTCAACAATAGTTAAACTTATTGTAGGAGAGTATGAATTTAAACAAAGCACTAAAATATATATGCAGGGATAGATCTTATACATTGAAGAACACTTGGGAGTTAACATTTTGCAAATGATGTAGTTTAGGTCCTAAATAAATACAAACACAGACAACACACATGTCACTCACATTATAAACTGATACTAAATTCAGAAATATGATAAGCTGCCCATAAGTGAACATTTCTTGTTTATTTATAACTATAGTTAAATCAATTTTCCAATATCTGTGCATTCATTTTCTCTATTTAGCACTTGCACTCACACGATGTTAACATTTTTTTATGTATAAAGCAAATGGCCCAAGTTTCTACAAGCAATGTCTCAATTCGCTTCAAAAGCTACATGGGGTTTTCAGCTCAGGCTTAGCTCATTAAACAGTAGTACTGAACATGAAGCCATCATAATTTCATTCCTTTTGTTTTTCAACTCAAACAGCTGCTACCAGCTCAGCAGAAGCAGGTGTTGGTGTAAGAGCAATATTAGCTCTGAAAAGAAAAGACCATTTGGTGATGACTTTTCTCACTGGAATATTATTCCAAAATACTTTTAAATTCGCTAAAGTGTTCAGGTTGGAAGGCAAATTAAACTTTTAAAAGTGTAAAATGTCCTTGATAATTTTATTACCTGTCTTTTCCTATACAAATATCCAATATGCAATAATTAAAACTTTATTATCAGTGTTATTATTGTTTATGTGACTCTGTACATAGATATTAAATAAAAATCCATTTCAGCACTAGTAAATATAGAAGGGGAAGCAGAAATAAGTAAAATACCCCAAATACTGAAATACCAATTTGAAACTTTGAAATGAGCCAATTAACAATGATCCATGCTTAGATTCTTCCATGACACTGTCATTAAAAATACTTTTAGGGCCAGGAGTTTGGCCTAGTGGTAGAGTGCTTGCCTAGCATGTAGGAAGACCCAGGTTCAATTCCTTGGTACTGCATATATAGAAAAAAGCAGGAAGTGGTGCTGTGGCTAAAGTGGTAGAGCTCTAGCCTTGAAAAAGTCCAAGGACATTGCTCAGGCCCTGAGCCTAGCCCAAGAGTAGCAAAAACAAAACAACAAAAGAAAAACACTTTTAAAGGAAACTATACTCATTATTTTCCCAAGAAATATCAGTATAAAGGCTTTTTAATAAACAGAACTTTCTTAGAATGTTAAAAATGAACACATCATATAACAAAACTTCCCTTTTAGTCTAGAATATAAGACTAAGTAAATATAGAATATTGCCACACAAAATGTGAAACAGAATCTGCCTTCTAGGCCTACCATTTAGATTTTTTATTTTTGTTGGCGCAATCTTTCGGTTCCTAGTAGAACAACAAATAAACAAAAACACCATGCTGTAACTATTATTTAAATTACTACTTACTAAGGATCTCTCCATGTTTCATGGCAGATTGAATTCTGTGAAAGAACCAGAGAACCGCTGTGTTTAGTAAGGTCAATTTAGTCAATTTGTTACATGTTTACTGAATTTTGTGTTGTTATTTTGAGTACTCTTTCAGGAACCCCAGTGCTTGAGTAGAAAGCATTACCTGTGGCTATAAAAGCTTCTTTACCATAATCTGGGACAGAAAAAAAGGACACTGAATTTGAAGAGTTCCAGGCTGTCTGGGAGACATTTTCTGGGTCACAGTAAAAGTGCCAGGGAGTGATCATTATATTGGTGTGAGGAAGAACCTCTAGGTATTTGGTGGAAGTGCCTATCTGGACTACTAGACATGTTCTGGCTTGGAGTTCTTCTGATGTTAGAAGTAATCTAATGTAGCTGGGTACAGGTGGCTCATGCTTGGAATTCTACCTCATCAAGACGCTATGATTTGAAGGAACACAATTTGAAGCCATTTCAGGCTGAAATCTCCATGAGACTCTTAGCTCTAAAACAACTGGTACTCTACCTCTTGAGACATGCTTCCATAAAAATTCATGTGTCTATGAAAACATCAATTTCTGATGTGATATGGACAACAATCACAGCAGTGTAACTATGACACTGGTAGGCAACAGTGTAAATTGTAACCATTTTTTTTTCTCCTTAGTATCACATGAGCCAAGCACAGTACAGAAATCACCAGGAGACAAAGTGAAGAAGGATACAAATTAGAAGTGGAAGAAAAGTAATTAGAAACTAAATGCCATCATAACATTATTTTTCAATCTATTGTAGAGGATAGTGACTACTAGTGATAATAATTGCAAAAACAACTCATTCAACATTAACAAATATTTATATCCATATCCTAAGATGTAATAAGCAATGTTCGAGCCATGGGAACACAGCTATTTAAAATTGTTAGATTTCTGTAACAATCTCTTGAAGATATCATTAAAAAGCAATTGCAGTAATGTATACCTAAGTATTTTAATGCCTTCTGTCATATTTAATTGGGAAATTATTAGTAAAAAATTTCTTATTGCCTGAGAGAGACACATTTCTTTTTAATGAGATAGGGATGCAAGTTTTCTGTATTTTCCCACGAAGGTTATAAATACTTGGTTTTCAGGGCACACTCTCATTTATTTTCCTCTTATTGTAACATTTAGTAGCAGGCAACCTATACTGGCATAGGGATCAGGAAATCAGTGACAGAGTTACAGATGGGGGGGCAGTATATGTCTACATATTTTTTAATTGTGCAGACTTGAAGAGTTTCTTTGAAACTCTAAATTTCACAATCTGAAATATCTCTAAAAGATATATCTCTAAAAGAAAGAAACTTACATCGCAATGGTGAAGAATTTAAAAAAACTTTCAACACATGATCATTGTGTCTAGAGCAAATAGGCTAAATTAAAATTGCTTCTTTGGGATAATCAGTATTCTTTTTTTAAAAATATTTTATTGTGATTTTATTGCCAGATAGAAGGTGCATTAATTCACATACATTGATACCCTTTCACATGTTTTGGTCCCCATTACCCTCCCTGTCCCCCATCTTGGTTTTCCCCCCTTCCCTGTCCAATTTCAAATAACCAAATACAAATATATCCAATATATCAGATAACAAAGTGAGATATTGTAACAATATGAGATAACCAAGGGACAGCAAAAGAGATGAGAGATAACAGTACATTATGGACAACAATCATTCATTATATGGCTTTTGTTTCAATATCCTAGAGGTCCTTTCAGTTAGCTTCATACTATATGGCCTTTTGTATCAAGGTTTTGCTCTATTGTAAATCTCTGCTAGGAGACCCCAAGGTTTCTACTGATTATGACGAATGAGGGAAACCATTGAGCCTAAGTTCCTTTGAGTCTGGCTTACTTCACTTAATATGATAGTCAGTATTCTTCAGTAAATTTGACCTATACATTTCTAGTCTTATGCACATTTCCAACAAATTTTTGTTTCTTTGTTGATTTTAGGTAAGCTATAAATCTTATCATGAGTTCATTAAATTCCTTTTCAGGGAATGTTAAGGATTACATGTAACTCTCTCCTTAGAGTACTTGCTTTATTTTAATGTGTCATTCTATATTTATTGGTTTATATAAATTCATCACTAATGTATTAGATGTTCCAAATTTAAAGCTGAAGCTTGAGGAAAATGTCACAGGTCCTTCTGCATTAGGAATGGATAATGCCCATTGCTGAGATAAAAGGGAGCTTAGTCCCTTTGTATTCTTATTTTTATAAAGATACAGGGATAGAAATCTTTATACAAATATCATATATTATGGGGAAAACAGATGTCTCTTTTTTGGCTAACAAAGTGTCTCAAAAATTAGTGAGAATGAGTAAGAATAACAATTTAGGTCACAAGAAGAAAACTGGAATACAGAATAGGAAAATAAATGCACATTCAGTTAAGTTATTGGAAGCTTTATAAATATACAGTAGTTGAATTAATTAAGGTGAACTTGAAAAGGATGGGAAATAAAAAGAGTGCATGGGATTTCTTTCCCTTAAAATCTTTCATTAAAATGTATTTAACTCGTTCTCTACAAAAAGAATTCAGTCAGAAATTCATGCAGATTGTCAAGAAAGGATACTAAAATGTCGAATAGGATTTTAAATGTCTAAATTAATCTGTTAGATGTATGTCAAATCACCAGTCATACTTATATTTTCATATCACCTTGAAATTTTTATTTTCCCCCAAACCACAAGATGTATCTTTCACTACATTAAATATTGCCATGTTAGATTCTTCCTGAAGGCTTCAAATGTCTTTAACACACTATTTATTGATATATATTAATTTAATCATGGATATATTGCTCAGTAGAATTTTAATTCAAGTTTTAAGTTAATTATCTATCCTAAGATATTTTGCCTCAGGCCCAGATATAGTGTTGAATCTTATAATGTAGGATTTAAGAATATTTTCTCAACAGAATTCTTCTTTATGGCTTTTAATATAATTTCTGCCTCTGACCTTTTATAAGATTCAACAGGTTAATGAAGTATAAATTCTCTAATGGGTACTCTTATGCAAATAGTGCTTCTTTTTCTTGCAAGGATGTTTATGATCCAGATTTTATGTTAAATTCTCCATTAAGTGGATATATGCTGATGAGACTTTTCTTTTTGACCCTTTATTTTTAACATAAAATTATGCCTGACACTTCCTAATCCTTGAGAATCACTTCCAAATTTAGTGAACTTTAACAAATGTCAGCTAAAGGTTCACTGACAAATTAGAGGTGAGTAGAAAGACAATTGAAAGACTTACACAAATACTCAATAGAAGAATAAGATACAGCTCTTGAAACCATCACATTAAAAAGTTATTTTAAAAAAAGGACCCATAATGTCAGTTTAGGAGTTTCAAATTATGGAGTCAAATTTAGATTTGTTGTATTAATAATATAGAATAATTCAGTTGAAAATACACACTCTTCTTTTGTTTTTACCTTTCTTCAAAACTCTATTTCGAACACCAAAGCATAAAATATGATAGACTGCAAACCATCAAGGGTTTGGGAATCCTTCTTTTGCTTTAGAGACTTTGGAGCTCTACTAGGGCTGCACAGAGAGACTTACACTTCCAGGACACTAGGATATGTTTTAGGGTTTTGTTGTTGTTGTTTTTGTTGTTTGTGTCAGCACTAGATTTTAAACTTAAGGACTAACACACTGTCTATCTCAGCTTTTTCACTCATGTATGGCACTCTACCACTTTAGCAATAGCACCAGTTCTAGCTATTTATTTGTTTGTTTGATGTGAAGTCTCTGGGATTTGCTTGCCTGGACTGGTTTCAAATCAGGATCCTCATATCTTAGTCTTCTAAGAAGCTAGGATGACAAGTTCGAGCTACCAGTACCTTGAATAGGCATGCTATTTTTTTTTTGCCAGTCCTGGGCTTAAGCTCAGGGCCTTGGATTTTCTCAAGGCTAGATCTCTACCACTTGAGCTTCAGCATCACTTCCAGCTTTTTTCTACTGAGGAACTGAACCTGGGTCTTCATGAATGCTAGGTAAGCACTCTATCACTAGGCCAAACTCCCAGCCCGCATGTTATTTTTAATAAAGTATATATTTAACCTGTATCTTTATTGCTTTTAAGATAAAATGAATATATTTTAGAGATATTGTTAAGTATCTTTTTGGGGTTTTTTTTTGTCGCTCATGGGGTGTGAACTCTGGGCCTGGGTGCTGTCCCTGAGCTCTTCAGCTCAAGGCTACTACCGTATCCCTAGTGAATAATTGGAGATAAGAGGCTCACATTCTATAATGTCCAGGCTGGCTTTTAACCACAATCCTCAGATCTCAGCCTCCTGAGTAGCTAGGGTTACAGGAATGAGCCATCACACCCAGGTAAATATCTTTTCAAAAAGAATTTCTATGAAAAATATAGTTAAAATTTCAGACACACTATTATATTTTCCTGATTCATTATAGCACTTGAAATTATCTGATTGCAAATAAGTTTCAATAATTTATTTCTCTGTGGTCTGTGTTGAACTCTATGAAAGAGTTGCTATGTGAAACTAGATGAAACTGGAGTCTGGTTCATGACTGAGAGTTCAAATTGAAATGTGCAATGAATGAATAAATAACTGTAAACTTGGTCATTCTTGGGGCTCATGAAGTTGGATGATGGAATGCATGTGATAAGTTAGGACAAATTAAAATTTTCAAGAAGGAATCCTTTCATATACCACATTTATTTTCAATAATTGACATAACAACCTATTTGTTTACAGTTACACACATAAGTAATGAGTAGTCTAATTTGCCACTTGCACTGCTGTAACTGTAGACATCATGCTAAAGTCACTGATGCCTTGTTTTTGATAACTGTTCTTGAATGAAGTCAGAGATACAGTGTGCCTTAAGCTCTGATCAGAGCCGTGCTATTGATGTGCTAGATAGGTGGGAGAGAGGTGAAGCAGTAAGCAGTCTTAGTGCCAGTCTCTTAGTGACCTCTGTGGCTGGGCTTTTGACCTTCATAAGAGCTTCTAAGGGTCCCTCTTCCCTACCTTAAAAGAGACAAAAATGATGTAGGGAGTTAGCTAGCTACATTTGGTTGTCTCTTTTTTTCCTTTCAGTCTTTAGTAAAAATCCTACATGAACAGAAGCTGAGGAAATCATTTCTACTGAAAGCCAACCTTGTAAATAGGAACAGAATTTTCTAAGTTTACTTAATGAAACTGCTTTCCTTTCCAACAGAGTAGGAAGTCTTTCCCCTGAGATAATTTGATGTGGAAATGACTTTTAAAAAATTAAAAGAATGGGGCTGGGAGTTTGGCCTAGTGGTAGAGTGCTTGCCTAGCATGCAGGAAGACCCAGGTTCAATTCCTCGGTACCACATACATAGAAAAAAGCTGGAAGTGGTCCTGAGGCTCAAAAGCTAGAGCTCTATCCTTGAGAAACCCAAGGAGAGTGCTCAGGCCCTAAGCGCAAGCCCAGGACTGGCAAAAAAAATTTAAAGAATAAGCAGCCATCCAAGAACCAATTTCTAATATTTTGTACCAACTTAACTGTTATTGCAGGAACTCATTACAAGGACATTAGAACGGTATATCTCACTAAATCTGGATGCTTACATTAAGCGTCAAAAATCTATAGTGCCTCATAGAAAAAGCATTCAAAACTATGTGTTTTTTCCTTTCTGACAGCTTTTTTGTTATTAATAAAAAAAGCAAGACAAGTTTAGAAAAATTAATGCACTGGTAACATCTCTGCAGTTGTCATTCTACAAGAAATTTAGGCTGACTCCAGGAACACTAGAATTGAGTTGAACTAATTTTTTGCTGCCAAGTTTTTATTCATTTTTTACTTTCAGATTTCTCTCAAAGACATTGTCATTTTTGCCATAAAATAGTGTTGTTCTAACATTCAAAAGCTATTGGCGGGCCAGGAGTTTGGCCTAGTGGTAGAGCGCTTGCTTTGCATGCACGAAGACCTGGGTTCAATTCCTCAGTACCACATACATAGAAAACAAGCTGGAAGTGGTGCTGCAGCTCAAGTGGTAGAGCTCTAGTCGTGAGAAAGTCCAAGGACAGTGCCCAGGCCTGTTGTGTCAAGATTGGCCCATGTTCTGAGAATGACGCCCTCCCCCCTTGTTTAGGGCCCATGTACTTGAATCCCAGGTGGCAGCGGCTTAGTGCTCAGTGGTTAGAAACCTGAGCTCTGGTTCGACCAGTGGTTTGAGTTACCAAATGGCCAATCAGGTGATTGTAACTATGGAATTCCCCTATAAAAGCTGTGTAAAATCCTTGTTCAGGGTCTCTCAGCATTGCCGGCTATGGGTATGCGGAGGCCCGAGTCTAGACTCATAAATAAACGACCCTTGCTTTTTAGCTTTCACTGTGGCCTCTGGTGGTTTTTTCGGGGTTCCAGGAATTCGGGTACAACAAGGCCCTAAGCTGAAGCCCAAGACTGGCAAAAAGTAAAAATAAAAAAGCTATTAGCAATATACTAACTATATAAAAAGCAAAAACGTTATTTATGGAAGCATAACATTGAATGTTATCAATGCAAACATCAGTACATGTAATCAATGAAGATCAAAGTAATATATTTCTATAGACAATTTTTAAATATTTTGTGTGTTTCAATGGACTATGCCAAGAATATGATATGCTTATTAAAATATCTTGTTATTATTTTCAATAGCTAACCATCTTTGACCAAGTCATTAAAATGCTCACCTGCTTGTAGACACACTATTTCCTATTTAACTTCTTGTTATGTCAAGTGAATTTGATAAGAACATAATTTCAGACCTTCCTTTTCAAGCTGTGGGTTTTAAAGTAAACTCTCAGCCAGAAACTGAAGGTAAAATCTAGAAGATTAAAAAAAGAAAACAATTTTAGAGGAAGCAATTACCCACAATGTGTGGAAGAGTAAAGAGTTATCAATTATAAATTACAGAATGTGAACGATATTCTTTGTTACATAAAATAATCTTAACTAGAATTGCATCCATATTAGCATATGGTAGGTAGTTCTAAAGGAAGAATCCTGATTGCTATTTATTATGATGCCCAAATGCTATAATTGTCCTTACTTCTGTCTAAAATGTATATTTAATCAAAATTTCAAGGAAAGAAGAGAAAGTACAATATATTAACATCAAAATTAAAACTCTTCAAAATGCTTCCTACTCAGTTACCATTTATGAATATAAATGATAATAATAGAAATGAAGGGATAATTACCTTCTCCATAATAAATACCTGGCACCAAATGTAATTTGCCTAGATATGTTTTACTCTTCACTTTGGGGTTGAAAATATATTTTTGATAATTTAAAGAAAAATATTTTTATATATGTTACTTATGTGAAGCAAATTATGTCAGTTTCCTTTCCTGACGTGGCAATTTACTGTAGATCTAGTGACTGAGAGAGCCACAAATTTATTATTATTATGGATGCCAGTACAAAATTACTGAGTCTAGAAAAAATGAAGAACACCTTTTTGTTGGCATAAAGGTTTGAGAAGTATTCCCTCATGATACTCTGGATCTTGATAATTTCTGTCATGATATTACCATTTTCGTCTGTGATTTTGTTTATTTCAATACGCTCTCTTCTTTTTTTGACAAGATTTGCTAAGGGTTGTCAATTTTGTTAATTCTTTCAAAGAACCAACTCCTTGTTTTGTTGATACTTTCTATAGTTTTTTTGGATTCCAAATCATTTAATTCTGCTTTGATTTTAACAATTTGCTTCCTTCTACTGGGATTAGGGTTGGTTTGTTGCTCTTTTTCCAGGAGCATAAGGTGGCATATTAACTTGTTGGTTTGCAATTTTTCCAACTTGTTGTTTTAGGCACTCAGGGCTATAAATTTTCCTCTGAAGTACTGCCGTGTCCCAAAGGAGCTGGTATTTTGTGTGCTCCTTATTGTTAAATTTCATAAACTGTTGGATTTCTGTTCTGATCTCTTCGATGACCCATTGGTGATTCAACAATGTGTTGTTCAATCTCCATGAGTTACAGGGTCTTCGTTTGTGGAGATGTGTGTTCAGTTCCAATTTGATGCCTTTGTGGTCTGAGAGCGTACAGGGAATAATTTCAGTGCTTCTGAATCTGTCCAGGTTTGTTTTATGGCCTAAGATGTGGTCTATTTTGGAAAATGTTCCATGTGCTGCTGAAAAAAATGTATATTGTGTTGTTGCTGGGTGGAATATTCTGCAGATGTCTGTTAGATCTAGTTGGTCTATATAGTTGTTCAATTCTAAGGTTTCTCTGTTGAGTTTTTGCCTTGTTGATCTGTCCATAGGTGAGAGTGGTGTGTTAAAGTCACCAACAATCACTGTGTTTCGATTTATGTATGGTTTCAGTGAAAGTAAAGTTTGCTTGATGAAGTTCAGAGCTCCGGGATTGGGTGTGTAAATATTTAGGATTGTTATGTCTTCCTGGAGGAAAGATCCTTTTAGTAGTATGTAGTAACCTTCTTTGTCTTTTCTCACTAATTTTGGTTTGAAGTCTATTTTATCTGATATGAGGATGGCAACTCCATCCTGTTTATGGGGGCTGTTAGCTTCATAGAGTTTATTCCAACCTCTCACTTTCAAAAAATGTTTGTTTTTTTGGGTAAGATGTGTCTCTTGAAGACACATCTTGCTTTTTGATCCCACTAGACAGACTATGCCATTTAATTGGAGAGTTAAGCCCATTGATATTGAGAGTTAGGATTGAGAGATATTTATTAATTCCTACCATTTTTAAAAGCTTTCATTAGGCCTGTGTCTTGACAGTTCTTGTGGTACTTGGTGAAATGTTCAACATCTCTGGTCATAAAAGAAATGCAAATCAAAACAACTCTAAGATTCCACCTCACCCCAGTTAGAATGGCCAGGATCAGGAAAACTAATAACAACAGATGCTGATGGGGATATGGCCAGGAGGGATCACTACTGCACTGTTGGTGGGAGTGCAAACTCATTCAACCACTATGGAAAGCAGTATGGCAGTGCCTCAAAAGGCTGAAGATAGAGCTCCCCTATGACCCAGAAATTCCACTACTTGGCATTTACCCAACCATCCAGAAACTAGGGCATACTAAATCCACTAGCACAACAATGTTCATTGCATCATTATTCACCATAGCAAAGATATGGAACCAACCTAGATGTCCCTCAGTTGATGAATGGATCAACAAGCTGTGGTATTTGTACACAATGGAATTCTATGCTGCTGTCAGAAAAAACGACATCGACCCATTTGTTAGGAAATGGAAAGACTTGGAAAAAATCATATTAAGTGAAATAAGCCAGACTCAAAGGAACTTAGGTTCAATGGTTTCCGTCATTTGTCATAATCAGTAGAAACCTTGGGCTTGACTAGCAGAGATTTGCAATAGAGCAAAACCTTGATACATAAGGCTATATAGTATGAAGCTAATTGAAAGGACCTCCAGGATATTGAAACAAAATCCATATAATGAATGATGGTTGTCCTTAATGTACTATGTTATTTCTCTTTTGCTGTCCCTTCGTTATCTCATTTTGTTACAATATCTCACTTTGTTATCTGATATATTGGATATATTTGTATTTGGTTATTTGAAATTGGATAGGGAAGGGGGGAAAACCAAGTTGGGGCGGTGGGGGGAGGGTAATGGGGACCAAGACATGTGAAAGTGTATCAATATATGTGAATTAATGCTCCTTCTAGCTGGCAAATATCATGTAACCCTTTTATTAATTACAATAAAAATTTAAAAAAAAATAAATTAAGCTCTATTTTCAAAAAAAAAAAAGAACACCTTTTGTCCCTGATGTTTTTGAAAATGGAACTGTTTTATTTCTCTTTTCTAGTGTCTGTGTCGTCAGTCTTCCCATATTTCTTGGTTCATGGCTTCTTTTTTTTTTTTTTAATGTGGGTCATAGTGCTTGAACTCTGCCTGGGTGCTGTCCCTGACCTCTTCAGCTCAAGGCTTGGCAACCACCCTACCCTGGAGCCAAGCCCCACTTCCCATTTTCTAGAGGTTAATTGGAGATGAGAGTCTCAGGTCCTTTTATGCTTTTGTGCCTGGGCTGGCTTTGAATCTTGATCCTCATATCTCAGCCTATGGAGTAGATAGGATTACAGGCGAGAGCCAGAGTGCATGGCTACTGAGGAAATTTTTTAATGAATTAGTAAAGTTCAATTTGTCAATATGCAGAGTCAATTGCTTTCCAGTATGAGAGAGAGAGAGGACAGAGAGAGGGAAGGAAGGAGGGAGGGAGGGAGAGAGAGAAGGAGGAGGAGGAGGAGGGAGAGAGAAGTGTGTTGACATCAATGGGGCAGAAAAAATAACTGGCGTTTTACAAGAGAAATATGAATTCCTGGGGACTCATATAACATGAAATAGAAAGTAGGTTAGTACAATGATCTTGAAGGTGTAAAATGGACAAATCATGGAGTCACACCTATCAGAGAGGCCAGGGATAGATGTTAAGTATGAAAGTAAAATGATCAGATGCTCACAGATTATATTAGTAGCTACCAAATAGGAAGTGAATATCAGTAGACAGAAAAGCATGAGAGAAAACACTGAACAGTCCTCTTCAAGATAGATTCAGTGCACATTCTTTATGTATAATAGAGTAACTTAAAAATTATTTGCTTCACAGTAGTGAAAATCTAATATCCATTGAAGAGCTTGTCTACCAGCTGTGGAGCTGAATACTTGTATTTCAGTGGTCTTGGCTATCCTTCTAAAGTAGCTGCTGTCTTCTTTATATTTTCTCAAATTGAAGAAACTAATATTAATGCATTATTTTAATGCTTTGGCCAATCAAATGAGCAGGTGCTGCACCATGATTTCTCAAAATGAGGAAACTGAGGAAAGGGGAAGGTAGGGACTATCCTCATTATGCATACTAGGCAAGGGAACAAGTCAAGACTCAAACCTAGTTTCAAGCAAAGTAAGATGATGACAAAAGTGAGATTAGGCAAGCAAGCCAGTGCCCAGTTCCAGCTACTTTCATTACAATACATGCTTCCTGTTCAGCGTAGAAAGCAAGAAAAGATTGTTTTAGCCATGTGTCATATGCCACAGTTTAACAATTTCACATTATTGGACATTCATTTCCTTCTCTCACAGCTTATTGTTCTAATGCTATTGTGAATATAATTTATAATTCCAGGTTCTAAATTACTTTCTTTTAATATAAATGAATGCATGTAATTTTAATCTTTATATAGAAGGAAGATCAAAGTAATTTCTTCAAAAAGCTTTTTCAGATTAGCTGTATTTTTCTTTTCTTTCCTAATGCATTAATATTCTGACCTAGGAAAACAAAACTTATTTAGATGTAATTGTATAGTACCTCTCACTCCCACCATCTCTTCCCACCACCTCCCCCTCTCTACCTCTCTCTGTGTCAGTCTAAGTGTTCTAAAATTGTCAGTACACTCAGAGTTATTTTTACAATCACTGGGGAGAACCTGCAGTACCCACAATAAGAGAAGAGGCTATACAGTCTCTGTTGAGAACAGTGGAATGACTCACATAGACAATGAGCAGATTGGTGATTTTCAGATACTAACTAGGGGCTTTGAGAAAATCACACCTTTCTAGAATGTTGGGATCTTAAAATTAAAGAAGCAGAACACAAACCTAGTTTTCCCAGCCTTTAAACAGAAAACTAAAAAAAACACAAAAAACCCTCAAAAACAAAGTATTAACACAATAAAACCTGTAAGCGATGATATCAAATTGCCATTTTATCCTATTTCTGTTTTTATCCATTTATTGAATAGGAAAGGTTGATAAATAGGAATACTTTTTCTTATGTAGCTCCAATAATAATCACTTCTTTCTTATATTTTTCTGACAATGAATTTTATTTTTCAGATGATGGGTGATGAAATTTTGGCAAATACCAATTGTTCAACATGTATGATCTATTTCTAATGACAGCATATTCCATTAACTGGTCCACTTCTCTGAATCTCACCCATACATTGGCTGGCATATTCCCAATTAGCTCTCTCCTCAGCTGCACCTTGTCACCACATGTGCTTTGTCCTCTATTGATTTTGCTTGACAGTTCCCAAGAAGAAGTAGGCTAAATCAGGACAGCAGTGACTCACAGACACTAGATGTCTCTTACAGCTCTTTATAAGATTGTCTAGCAATACTTTCTTTTCTCTTTTCTCTGTGCCTAGAAGAACCCCAAGCTCTAAAAAAATTATCTCCTTATTAGATGTGTTGGTTACTTTTTTTTGCACAGATGAATTCCATTTTATTATTTATTTTACCTGTATTTTTCCTGACAAACAGTTATACAGAGGGTTGTAATGTAGCATGTCCCTTTATAGGTTCAGTGAATCTTGGCCAGAATCCCTGCTTTCATCCTTTTCTTCTTCCCCTTCCCACCTACCCTTTCCTTCACCAATGACATTAAATTTCCCAATTCCTTTTTCATATAAGTACACTGAGTATTATGACTGTCACTGTCCATTATTTCCTTTCCATTCATCATCCCTTCCTACTAATCTCATCTCAATTCCAAAACATATCATCACTTCCTGATACTCATTTTGTTCAACTACTACTTGTCCATATCACTGTTATACCACTGAGTTTCATTCCTGTGTGTGCACACAGGAATGTGTGTGTGTGTGTGTGTGTGTGTGTGTGTGTGAGTGAGAGAGAGAGAGAGAGAGAGAGAGAGAGAGAGAGAGAGAGAGAGAGAGAGAGAGAGAGAGAACGAGGGTAGGTACATCTCTCTTTCTCAAGTTGATTTATTGCATTTAGTATGGTATTTTCCAGATCCTTCATTTCCTTGAAAATTATTTCTTTCTTCCTGATGGCTAGATAAAATTCTAAAAGAGATAGATTAATATAGAGAGTTAGATAGATACATAGAAGATAGATAGATAGATAGATAGATAGATAGATAGATAGATAGATAGATAAAGATAGACTGGTCACATTTTATTGGGACGTCTGGACTCTTTCTGCAACTGGACTTTTGTGAATAACAATGCATTGAAATTGGTGTACAGGTGTCGTTGTTGTGTGCTAACAATGCTACTTTTATTAATTTATCTGTCAATTGCATCCTATATTGAGATTCTGGATAGAATTTGTTCACCTGATGGAACAGATAAAAAGAATGTTGAAAAAAATGCATCAGAAATAGAATTTCCTGAAAGGTTCAACATGGCATTTAAATAACATTTTTATTTCAACATGTTTTTTACACTAGAATAACAAGGATTTTTAAAAAAAGTTTAAAAATTCACTTTCAAAAAAATGCATACACGGCAATAATAAATGATGTGGCTCTTGTGTTTATGTGGAACTTATACCTTCATAATATTTTTAAAGCAGGCATAGCAATCCTTGTAAATGAGGGAAGATCATAAACTCTCTTTGATTCTCAATTTCCTTGTCCATACAGTAAACATGAAAAAAAATTACTTGGCCCTTTGCATATGTGGCAAACTGTATTTGTATTCTTAATGAACCACAAACTTTACCTCCTCACAGTAGGCACAATTTATACTGTGTAATGGGATTACTTTGACTCAGTTTGACCAACAAATTGATGTTGACAGCGTACTAACTACAAATGTAGGCTTATAAAGATCTTCAAAGCTTTCCTCCTAGAAATAACTGCTTTTGGTGTAACCCTGAGCATCAAACTAACACTCCACCATTGAGCCACTTCTTTTTGTTTTCATTGATTTTTTTTTTTTGATTAGGGCCATATACTTTGCTCTGGAGAACCTTAGTCTAATGTTCTGCCCACTTTCCTGTATAGGGGAAATTACTGCATCAGACACTATACCAGTTTCTTCTTTGAAATATGGACTTCCTGACAGAAGCTTGTTTTTCTTTTTCTCCTTTTTGGTCTTTTATAGAGTTTTGTTGTTGTTGTTCATTTATTTTATTTTATTTTTTTTCCAGAGCTAAGACCAAACTCAGGGCCTTGCACTTGCCCGGCAAGAGCTCTTCTGCTGAGCTAAATCCTCAATCCCCAGAAACTTAATCTGTTTGTTTAGGTGGGTGGTAAGAAACTAACTAGGGCCGTGAACTTGTTAGGCAACCACCTTTCCATTGAGCTAAATACCCAACTCTTGATTAGGAGTATTTTTAAATAATTAAGAGAATCAATAGTCAGGTCAGTCTCCTGGCTCCAACTGTAAGATGAAGACAGCTGTACAGACACAATCCCTGACAGCTTATACATTCATGTATTTGCCAAACTGAGACTAGAACATCTGTGCAGACAAGATCTGCTGACTTCTCTCCACTAATTTGGTACCCTGTGTCTTTTCTATAGATTTAAATAATTTGGGGTAGGAAAGAGGAATAACAAATCAGTGAGACAAAGGACAAAGGGTGAAACAATACAAGAGCAATACTCAAAAGGTACTATGTTGGAAATGAACTTTACAACTTGAGGGATGGGTAGAGTCGGGGAGAGAGAAAGTAGGACAAAACAAGGGAAAGGGTAACAATTTGGGACAAGAAATGTACTCATCATCCTACTTATGTAACTGTGACCCCCTTATACATCACACTTAAAACATAAATCAAATTTAAAAATAATAAAATGTTCTCAAATATGCAGCTTAGCCTTATGTTCTCTTCATAATGTCTCTGAGATGATGGCATGTATTGTATGTTAACTTTTGGAATGCTTACACAGTACCATATATACAATAAAATACACAGTCAGCAAGTCCTAAAGCCTAGTTTGCATGTGACCTTGCAGACCTTGCAGAAGTTTGTTTTATTTCAAGAGAAAGAACAACATGTTAATGCCTGGGTAATAGGCACAGTGACAAGTGGATCTTATGCATGAACATACTAAAAGAAAGGTCTACATCTAAGCTACTAACCACGTAGGACAATAGTACACATAAGATGATTTTATGAATAAGCCCTCATTCTCCAGTAACTTGAAGAGATTGAAAAAAGAGGTGTTTTCACTGAAGGTGTGGGAGGATGGGCCACTGAAACCTCACATTAGGAGATCTGATGCAGGATATATAATGATAGACAAGTCGGTGTCACACATGGAACCTGCTAGGGTACAAGATTAAGGTATGCCTTTCTAAGGCTGCCTCTGGCCAACAACTGATCATGGGAGCAGGAGAGCAGTGATGTGCCTTATTGTTGGGTTTTATTCTCATCTTTGCCCAGCAGCTTCACATCAGACAGGAGGAAGCCACTACAGACCTGAACTGATTTTTGAGGACCATCTTTTTACTGTTTCCATCTGGAATATTCTGGAAGTGTTATTGACTGTTCATGACAAGAACATAGAACGTAACCCCCACACCTTGTGTGTTCAGGGTTTGGTTCCAAACTGGCGTTGCTATATGAAAAGGTTTCAGAAATGTTAGAAGGTGATGCCTAGGGATAGGAAGCGACTCATTGGGATTGATTTGTGTTCTCTGTAGATCTCTGGGTCTCTATGTATGTCTCCTTATCTCTGTCGCGCTTTCTTCCTGTTTGCTGATAGAAAATAGGTGAGAAGAGCATACCACATCCTCATATTTTCATGGGGTTCTACCTCACCACAGAATCAGAAAAGTGGACCAAAGGAATATCAACAAAATTCTGTAAAACAATAAGCAAAAGATAAATCATTCCTCCCTTGACATTATTCTGTCAGGCATTTTGTTTACATGTTTTTCTTGTTTTGTTGGTTGGTTTTTATGGTCTGGGGGAAAGAGCTAAGCGGTTTGCAATTGCTAGGCAGGTCCTATACCATTTGAGTCATTTTGTCTATTTTGTTGCTGGTTTCTTTTTTACTAGCATAAATTAATTGTACAAAGGTGTTTCAGTATGGTATTTAGCTGCACACATTGTTTTATCTTTTACTAAATTAATCTTCTCAACTAATCCTTTTTGTTCCCTTCCTAGTGAAACTCTATTTTCAACAGTCTTGATTTCTTTTTAAATAGGATCTCACATTTTTGCCTGAGTTGACTTCAGAATATAATCTCCCCACATTTGCCTCCAGTGGGGATTAGATTACAAGCCTGTGCCACCAAATCCTAGCTGGTTCTACTTAATTTACCTTCCTGAAATGTTTTTCCTACCAATAGTGCACTGTCTAATCCTGGACTGATGAATTCAAGTGCTTCCTGGAAGAGCTAAACAGACATGCTATAAATAAATGATTCAACATCTGTTAATTATCAACTCTGTCTGCATAACACCAGGTGCTAAGATAAGATACCAAGGAACAATTTTTTTTAAAAATATGAGAATTTAATATTGGGAGTGATTATTTACATTGCCCTCTGTACAATTTTCCAATTTTTATAATCCAGAAGTTCTACAAAATGAAAAAGAACTTGAAGAGATGTTATTTCTTCTGCCAGAGGAGAAGCTATTAAAGGTTTAATAAATGAGATGACATTTGAGATTGGCCTTCAAGTCTGAGCAATATTTTTTTAAATGGAAAATATTGATGGAGAAGAATGCTGAAAGAGAACAGTCCAAATAGAAAAAGCAGTATAACATTAGTAAGGCAATATGCATGTGAATTAAACATCAGTGGGATATGCAAGAGCCAAGTGTTGTAGCTCATATCTGTAATCCAGAGTATAAACTAGATTTTAAAAGGATATCAAAGAGCCACTCGTGGTGTTTCAAATCTACAGCCCAGCAATGTCTGTGATACAGGTTGATGCCTCTTTTTGTGGAAGCAGAGAAGACTGTAATTTCAGGCTAGTCCAGCCCTCCTAAAATGTTAGTCAGATCCCAGGGCCAGGAGTTTGGCCTAGTGGTAGAGTGCTCACCTAGCATGAGCGAAGACCCGGGTCCAATTCCTCTGTACCACATACATAGAAAAAAAGCTGGAAGTGGTGCTGAGGCTCAAGTGGTAGAGCTCTAGCCTTAAGAAAGTCAAAGGACAGTGCATAGACCCTGAGCTCAAGCCCAGGACTGGCAAAAAAAATTAAAAATAAATCAGTTATGAGTGTACACACTTTTAATTACAATTATATAGGAAACATAGGTTGGATCATTTTCATGTGAGGCTTGTGTGAGGGGAGAAAAGTGGGATCTTGTCTTAAAAATAACTAAAGCAAAAAATAGGGCTATTGGCATGGAAGAAGTGATAAAAGAAATTCCTATTCTGAAAGTGAGACTCCCAGAAGTATCCCCACCTCCAGAAAAGGAATATTCAACTAGTTTAACATTTTGTTGAACAGCCACATGGTAAAAGATTCCAAGGAAACTTTAAGTTTTCCATAGGAGTAAACCTATCAACTTTTTCTCACTTGTATTGACAGATAACTACAACTTCCCTAGTAGAGCTCTCAGACTCGGGAAATATGAAATGCACTCAGAATTTATAGAAAAAGAAAAATGTAAAGCTGTTGTTAAAAGAAGCTCAAAGGGAATGAAGGAGCTTCAATGCTATGCGTAAGCATACCAAAAACAGCACTTTTCAAAAAAATAGCCAAAGAACAAAGTACTGGAGGTATAGCTCACACAACAGAGTGCTTGTCTAACATGCATGAAGCTCTGAGTTCAAACTCCTGAACCTTATGCATAACAAGGAAATGATAACCCAGTGACTGCAGTACAGAGATTCTCCTCTGTGCTCTATGAGATCAATTGTAGCTATATGAACCCCTGACAGCATACAAGAGCCTTCCATGCAAAAAATAAAATAAAAGATGGTATTTGAAACAACAGATGCAGAAAAATCATTTTCAAAGACAGATTAGAAAGCCAGGGAGAAAGCAGGCCATGACAGTGATGCAACATGCAAAAAATTAAAGGAGTGTCAGATAAATTAGAGCTCTGGAAAAGAAAGAATAACACATGAGAGTAAAAGCAATACACAAAGGGTCCAGAGTACCTAGACAGAGTTAGTGAGCTTCATGCAAATGATGGTAGCATAGAACAGCATTGAACAGACGGAAGCTATATACTAGTGAATCCTTAGTCCTGGTTGTCCTAGCTGACTTCTGTTCCTTTCTTCTTGTTTCAGGCACAGCAAAATTTATAAAAATTCAGTAAATAGAAAATTCTTAGATCTACAACATAACAGGTTTATCAAGGAAGTATATAAAGCATAAAACATTTGCTTGGCTCTAACACTACTTACTGAGTTCAAGTTCCATCTCTGATATAGTACATTTTAGTTTATCAATACCAGCTTTATTATATATTCTGTACATGGTAGTTTTCTTCATTGCTGCAAGATAAAAGCACCTATCTCACAGAGTGGTTTTAAAAATTAAACAACAGAGAAAAGTGCTTTTTGAAGTCGTAATACATATTGTAGTCTCACAAAAATGGCCACCATTATGTTAGTTTTAGCCATTACTATTAAGTCACTTAATCTTCTTGCCCTTAGTATCAAAGTGAGATAGCAAGTACCTCAGTAATAAGGCTTAAATCCACAGCCTGGCCATTGACCCTTGGCTTTTTCAATCAAGATTGTTATTACTTGAGTCAGAGTCTTACTCCTAGTCTTTTTGCTGGTCTCCTAGACTGTTTTGCCTACTGGATGACTTCAAACCTTAGAGCTCAGACAGCAGAATAGCTAGAATAAATGGTTAGAGGCAGCAATGCCCAGCAAGAACAATGTTTTATTGTTGCAAAAACAGGACTTGATGGGTACAAGGCATTCAGCCTACTGTCTAGCACAAGGGAGGATTTCAGCACATTTTTTTTGTCTCTTCCTTTTCCCACTCTGAGATTTCCCAAACTACTGTTAATTGTGTTTTATTATTAATTTTGTTAACTAGACAAGTCTTTATGTGAGTATTATAAAAAGAAATCATCTTGTGAATACTATGTGCAATTAAAAACAATGAAAGTAGGCAGTCCAACAACTCTATTTTCCTTTATTTTCTAAAGGACTGTGGCTAAAAAGGAGGGCAGAATTACAGTACAACAAGTGAGGGTAAAATTTAAGAGCTTAATTTTCCACAACAATCAATCACATATGAATATACCTCTTGTGACTGACTTCATAAACTTAGCAATTACTTGTGCAGGGTCTGAAAATTGAGAAACAATAAGGACTGCCTTTCCCCAGAGAGTGGTAGAACGGCTGTGTGATAAGTGGTGAAAACACTGCACAAATGGAAATGGAATTCATTGAGATGTTTCCATGCATTAAATAGGGTTTTCTGCCATTAAAATTATATTTCCTATTTGAGGTCACCAACATAGAGGAGAGGCTGAATAAAAAAAAACTTTAAATAAACCTGGTATTATATTAGGTCAAAACCTCATGAAAAGCAAAGTCTGGTGAGAATTATTTTCAAATGACTTCTGTGAATATTTTTTCATGTGTTCCTCAACTTTAGAATGACTTTAGAAGGCACTAAGAAACACAATTGTCTTAAATTTTCCTGTATCCTAATATAACAGATAATAAGTAAAATTTTCATTTGTATCACTGGTCCAAATAAATGACACACATCTATGTATTTATCTATATAGGGAAAAATCAATAAATATTTATTTTTACTTATACAGGTTGAGTTATCTACAGATGTATAATATACATATATACACAGATATACATGCATGAATATACATCTTAAATATTGGTATTCTTCATAACTTTTCAAATTTAGTAGTGGCCAAGTATTTATTATTCATTCAGTAATTTATCAACCCAAATATTTATCTAAGAAAATAAAACAGTACATATATCTCTATACAGTAAAAGGGTGAGTGGAGGATCTTTCAAGACAAGATGGCATTTTTCAATTTGTAACTTGTAAAACACTAACAAAGTTTAAAGTTTAGATCATCATCACCTGTTGATTTATTCCAGATGAGCTGAAATTTAACATACTATTCTGACAATTTTCTGCATGATTTGCAGAAGGTGACTGGAATCAATTTTACTATGCATTATACTTTGTTTATGCAGAAGTATATTTCTGAAGAGAATATAGAATTTCTTGATGTCTATCGTCTGTTTCTTATTCAGTCTGGACTCCTCCCTATTCAAGCTTAGTCACTTTTACTCAAGATTGTGTATGGATTTGTTTATTTGAAATAGGGAAGGGAAAGAGGAACACAAAATGACTGGGAGAGGAAGGGGGAGAGAAAGGAGGACAAAAACATGAGGGGCTATCAAGGTTCCAGAAGTAATATACCTACTACCTGACAAATGTAACTGTAACCCCTCTATACATTAACCTGATAATAAACTACAATAAAAAGATTGTGTATAGAAAAAATTAATTCTTATCTTAAATCTATTTGATCTTAGATATTAAGCCATTCAAAATGTACAGTGAGGAAAAAGAAATTATATATATGTACATATAATTTCACAGATGATATAATTCAAACGCAAAATCAGTTTGGCTACTTATAGACATAGAACTGAAACAAATGAAGTAGTTTTACTACTGTAATGCTCCTAAATGACACTACAGTTATATGTTTGATAAACTATTTTTAAAGTGGTAATGCTGACTCTTATTCTGAGGCAACCTAACTCTTAATGACTGCTTGGAATTGTGCTGTGTGTTGGGACCAATTATTTAATTTTAAAAGAGAAAACAATTTATACTCATAACCGAATATGAAATGTAATACCTATTAAAACTAGGAAATATTTAGCAATGATTGTCGTCATTTCTTCCAGACTACTGCTTGTTAAGTTCTGTTGAATCCTCACTCACCACTAGGGGGAGGTGATACCCAGAGTGAGCTTAGCCACCCCCCGGCACCCCCCCCCCCATACACACACACTTCCCCACTCAGTCTAGTGTTTGCCAGGTTTTGTTTGCAATAGCAAGGGAAAATCTGGGTCACTCTTGTTTTCTTTCATTGCTTCAAAGGAAACCATTTCTTGTGCCTGACACTCACTCTGGATGTGGGGGATGCTGTCATTTTAGGTGACCAAAGTCAATGCACTGAAGATACACTTTCTGCTTTTGAGAATTTATATGAACCTTACTAGTTCAGCTTGGTTATACCATTGATTCTTTTTTTTTTTTTTTTTTGCCAGTCCTGGGCTTGGACTCAGGGCCTGAGCACGGTCCCTGGATTGTCTCAAGGCTAGAGCTCTACCACTTGAGCCACAGCACCACTTCTGGCTTTTTGCTACATATCTGGTACTGAGGAATCGAACCCGGGTCTTTGTGCATGCTAGGCAAGCACTCTACCACTAGGCCAAACTCCCGGCCCCACCATTGATTCTTAACTTGGGTATTGTGTAGCCCAAGTTATGCAAGAGTGGAAGCTACAGGGGTAAGAGAAATGGGATGGATAATGATGGGAAAGCTGTATTATACATTTTAGTGTTCTATTTAGCTGCAATAATAGAACTACCTTACTGTTTAAATTCAACTTGCTGAAATAGACTGCTCAAACTTCTCCTCTTACATAGCTCAGCCTCTTTTATTTTGTTTCCTATGTTTTGGTATTGTTTTAGTTGAATTTTTTGTGCTGATATTGGGTGTGATCTTATGGCCTTGTGGTTGTCACTCTTCTACTTGAAAAACTTGAGATGTATTCTCAACCTCAGCCTCTAGCTCAGCCTTTTTTTTTTTTTTTTGTCATTCCTGGGGCTTGAACTGTGAGCCTAGGCACTGTCCCTGAGCTCTTTGCTCAAAGCTAGTACTCTTATTATTTTGAGCCACAGGGCCACTTCCGGTTTCTAGTGGTTTATTGGAGATAAGAGTACCACAGAGTTTTGTGCCTGGGCTGGCTTTGAACCTTGATCCTCAGATCTCAACCTGCTGACTAACTTGCATTACAGGTGTGAGCCACTGGCACCAGGCTTCTAGCTTGGCCTTTATTATTACAATTTATTAGCTTTTAGAAGATGGCCAAAAAACTTAAAGAAAGTCTTCTCTGAAGAAGAAATAAGAATGGCCTATAGACACATGAAGAAATGCTCAACATCTCTGGTCATAAAGGAAATGCAAATCAAAACAACTCTAAGATTCCACCTCACTCCAGTTAGAATGGCCAGGATCAAGAAAACTAATAAGAACAGATGCTGGAGGGGATGTGGCCAGGAGGGATCACTACTACACTGTTGGTGGGAGTGCAAACTCATTCAACCACTATGGAAAGCAGTATGGCAGTTCCTCAAAAGACTAAATATAGAACTCCCCTATGACCCAGCTATTCCACTACTTGGCATTACCCAATCGTCCAGAAGCAAGGGCATACTAAATCCACTAGCACAATGATGTTCATTGCAGCATTTTTACCATAGCAAAGATATGCAACCAACCCAGATGTCCCTCAGTTGATGAATGGATCAACAAGATGTGGTATTTATACACAATGGAATTCTATGCTGCTGTCAGAAAAAAGGACATTGTCCCATTTGTAAGGAAATGGAAAGACTTAGAAAAAAATCATATTAAGTGAAGTAAGCCAGACTCAAAGGAACATAGGCTCAATGATTTCCCTCATTTGTCATAATCAGTAGAAACCTTGGGCTCTCCTAGCAGAGTTTTACAACAGAGCAAGACCTAGATACATAAGGCCATATAGTATGACACTAAATGAAAGGACCTCCAGGATATAGAAACAAAAGCCATAAAGTGAATGATTGTTGTCCTTAATGTACTATGTTATCTCTCATCTCTTTTGCTGTCCCTTGGTTATCTCGTATTGTTACAGTATTTTAACTTGTTATCTGATATATTGTATATATCTTTCTCTGATTATTTGAAATAGGATAGGGAAGGGGTGAAAACAAGATGAGGGGCTGGGTGAGGAGAGGGACATGGGAACCAAGACATGCAAAGGGTATCAATGTATGTGAAGTAGTACACCTTCCATCTTGTGAATATAATGTGACCCTTCTATTAATTACAATAAAAAATATATGGGAGAAAAAGAAAGATGGCCAGCATGTTCTACATTTTCAGGAACCAAAGGAGCACTTATTTATATTAGGCTTTTTGTAAGAAATAATCATAGAAATCAAACAGGAGATTCTAGTTCAGTCAGCGCTTTAAACATGTCCAGTAGTTCAGTATTTTTCTTTTGCCAGTCCTGAGTATTGAACCCAGGGCCTGGGCACTGTCCTTGGGCTTTTTCCTCAAAGCTAGTGCTCTACCATTTGAGTCATAGTATCACTTCTGGCTTTTCTATATATGTGGTACCTAGAAATTGAGCCCCGGTCTTTGTACATGCTAGGCAAGCACTTTACCACTAGTCCAAACTCCAAGCCCCACATGTCCAGTATTCAATGTCCATTTGTTAGATTTTAATTCTCAAAGTATTTTATCAAGTAAAGCAAGAATTTGGCTTCAGGACATTTACAAATGGTACTCGTTCAGAAAGGCTGATTGTTTTAACTGAAACAAATTGAATCAACTAATATTTTTGTTATGTTTCTGTGGGTTGAAATTATAATTTTAAGCCTTTTTGACTTTTTCTCTTTACCAATAAAAATTACCAATTTTTTTTTAAAATATGCCATATAACATTAAAATAGCATACTCTGAAAGAATGAATGGCATCTTACATTCCATATGAAGTGTTAAGAACTAAACTCATATAAGTTTATTTAATATGTTTATAAATTAGTTCTAGCTTAATTTAGGAGTGATAACATGTTTTTTTGTCTTTCTGTGCCTGACATGCTTTATTTAACATGATTTTTCCTAGTCCATCCATTTTTCTTTCTTTTCAAATTATATAATATCATTATTTCTAATAAATGACCAAAAATTCCAGTGTGTTTGAGTGTGTGGGGGGTGTACATAACTCTCTTTTTGATCCATTTGTCCATTGAGGAGCCTCTGACTATGATGGAAAAATACAGGAATAAGTGTGGTTGCCAAGGTACCTTTGCCATTTCCTGATTTTTAATGCTCTAGGAAGATGTCCTGAAGTGGTATCACTGATAGTACTCTGTTCAGTTTCTGAAGTATCTCCAAACTACTTTCCAGAGTGGATGCAGCAGTTTACATTCCCATCAACAGTGCACTAGGGTACCTTTCCTCCTACACCCATGTCAGCATCCATGATTGTCTATACTCTTGATGGTATCTATTTTAACTAGTGTGAGATGGAATCTCATTGACGTATGATATTTACAGAGGAGAAACCAAAGGGCACAATTCCTTTAAGAAACTAACTGACTACAAGAAAATAGGAAATTAGCACTTGAAATTCTGAAGTGTGGTTATGGATAAACAAAAGAAAAGAGGAAATGTGTGTGACAGAATGCAGTCATAATAATCAGTGAGTAATCTAAGAAATTAAGAAAATAAGGGAAGAGGCTACGTTGGGAGGGATGAAGGAGAATGCTGAAAGGGTGACAAGGATCAAGATACATTGTACTTATAAACTGATTTGTTGGTGGGTAACTCCTTTGTATAACTAGTTAAGATAGCAAATTTTTAAAAAAAGAACTTGACATATATGATCTTAATTAACCTTCACTATTCACTTGACATATATAATCTTAGTTAACCTTCACTCTTTTGACCACCACTTTGAAGAAGGAGTTATAAGAATGCAGTATACTGCTATTCAAATTTGAGCATGTCTAGTCCTAATACAAAATTGTAGGCATTATGATATATCCCTTATTCATATGCTTCCTGTAGGGCTCCTGTGCACTTCTCCACTCTGTTCGATGTAATCAGTGAATAAAGAAGAGTGTAATAATAAGACACATATTCAAGTCATGCTGAGCATTAAGAGAATTTTAGTCTCTGGGGCTAAAGGAATGTTAAATTGGTATGGGATGAAGATCTCTTTACTCTCTTCAGATGAATAAGAAGCATTCAAAGGGGCATCTTGAAGTCATTCTTAAACTCATTTGTTCTTTAAAGTAGCAAATTAACTTTCAAATTCAGACTATCTTAGGGAAAAATATGTGCTTTTAACAGAGCCGGTTCTAGTATTATCTGAAGAAAGGGAAAAGCTTCAGATTTTTCACTGCATCTATAGGTATGAATTTTCCATTCAATGTCCCCACCAATGTTACTTCCTCTCCATACTTCATAAACACCAGCTTTCATTACTTGTGAAATCATAGGTATGTAATTCTTAGTAAATGTTCATTGACTGAAGTAAAATGAATTGTATTCTTCCTTTGAGTGACTATAAAATGACAAATTCAATTTTTTTAAGTTAGCAGAATTAGTTTCTATTGTGGCTCATAGAAAACTTCTTGCAGGCTCTACTTTACAATACCATCAATAAGAAATGTTTATGCGTTGAATATTGTATACATTTAATGTGGAATAGTGTCAAGAAACACTTATTACAGCTGGACATGGATGGCTCACACCTGTAATCTTAGTTACTCAGAAGGCTGAGATCTAAAGATTGTGGTTCATAGCCACTCCAGACAAGAAAGTTTAGGAAATACTCATCTTCAATTAACCACCAAAAATCTAGAAGGGAAACTTTGGGTCAAGTGGTGGAGTACTAGTCTTGAGGAAAATATCTTAGAGACAAATCCTAGGCCCTAAGTTTGAACCCTAGGGCTGGCAAAAATGAAAAAGAACCAATTGTTTAGCAAAGTATAATAATCCCTCACCTTTCTGCTGAACAGTTATCCTAAATTTGGATTTACAATTCCCTAATTCTTAACATGTACTATGTGTTCAGTATTTACTCTGAAATATATAAATGTATGTGGATTAGGCACTGTATCATGGCAATACTCTGAAATGAAATGTGATATTTGGAAAATGTACCTCAGTTACACGCTCACCTTCATTAGTTTGCTAGCAAAATGTCCACAATCCCATTTATGCCCAGCAGGAAAATCTTCTCTCTCTTTAAATGATATATTGTACTTTTTAATCACACTATATAAGATATATTGTATTTTCTCCTTTAATATAATTATGTCATCTTGTATTCATTTTGGGAATCATCTCTCCTCAAACTCATGCATGTAGTAAGTTTGCCTTAACTCTGGTAGAGAATATATTCTGTAAAACAATTGATGTGCTTAGAGTTGCAGATTGCTTCTCAACTCTTTACATTTGCTCATGTTAATTTCAAGCTCATTCCTCCTAAAACCTGAACAACTCTAATTTATATTTCAAAACTCAGCTCTAAGTCAAATTTTAAAAGAAGTTTCTGGACTTTTCACACTGGGAAGTTTGCATCTCTTCTAAACTCTCAAGTTGTATTGTTCTATACTTTCCCACTGTATACTTTTCCCACTTTCATCCCTGATAGAGAATTTCTGTGTGTCTGGATGTGGTATGTGTGTGTGTGTGTGTGTGTGTGTGTGTGTGTGTGTGTGTGGCTTGAATCTAGAGCCTCACATTCTCACTTGGCTGGCACACTACCACTTGTGACACACCTCCATTTCTCCACTTACAGATTTTTCTATTTGGATTGGCAATAACCACATTTCTCCGATCTCAATCTTTTGTGTACGTAGGATTCCAGTTGTATATCAACAAAGCATGGGATAATGAACTATATATTTTTTTGTCAGTCCTGGGGCTTGAACTCAGTATCTGCGCATTATCTTTGGGTTTTCTCAAGATTAGCACACTACCATTTGAGCCACAGAACCACTTCTAGCTTTTTGTGTTTGTGGTAGTGAGGAATGGAACCCAGGGCGTTGTTCTATCACTAGGCCATGCTCCCAGCCCCAGATAAAGATCTCTTCAATGTTTGCATGCTCTTTATTCATTTCTATTCCTTGATTTAAAGAACTTATCTTATATTTCATTTCAGGAGGTAAAATGTATAATATATTTTTTACATTTCTCTTCTCTTTAATCTTTATTTATTTCATTACCTAAATCCATTATGAAGCCATTGTCTTAGCAGCTCTGGTCTAAATAAAGCATGAAGTATTCTTGTTGATAAAGAAAAGTACTGGCATACCAAACATTATGAATTTTTATTTATAATATATAGCTACACTAAGATTTAATTTAACTTTTAAGATGGCAAAAAGCATACATTTGCTAATATACGTAAATTCCTAGTATTTATATGTGGTGACAGTAGTTAACATCAGTAAACTTCTTTGGGAGGATAAATTACATACATTTCAAATAGGTTGTAAAACTAGTTAATGTTTTTTTTATAATTAGGTGCAAATTACTTGAAATGTTGACATATAGATATACAATTACTAAAGCTTATTCAAGGTAATTAATTATGTGTGCACTATTTTCTTAGAAATATAAATTGCGCTACTGCTTTTTTGTTGGCCTTTGATATACACAAATAGTGCTCAATAATTTTATAGCCCTTTTTTCATGTTAGGAAAAACCTGTGAACTAAAATTTCCATTATGACTTAATAAATAGAATATTCTTCAACTACAGATCACATGATACTATTCTTTCAGATTGGCAACATACATATAAGGTCCTTTGGTCTTCCTCAAGACTAGAAATTGTACTACCTCTTCAACTGTGAGCACTCTTAGCAAATGTCTTTGAGTCTTTGTTCTTAAATTTTGTTAATTTTCATCTCACTATTTCTGTATGGCCCAAAGTTCCATAAAATATTCCCAATGTAATTTTTTTTTACAATTTGAGACATTATCTGATGATTTATATTGAAACAAGAGCACACACACATACACACACACAAACACATGAAACATATAATATCAGATGCTTATTTCAATTGGTTTGTTTTAATAATCACATAAAAGGATGCATCTATGAAGTACAAGTTATGTTTCTTATAGTAAGAACTATCAGTAAGGCATGTATGTATAGTACGATAAAGAAGTCTCTAAAGGGGATTGTTTATGGAACCTGAAATCTCTTTTTATCTTGATTGAGCATAAACCCACAATCAATTTATCACATTTTGAAGTTCTTTTTTTTTCAAAATACACTTCAAGAGCCATCAATGCTATGCTTCCTTGACCATGAGGCTTAAGGAAGCATGTATCCAACTTGATGTGGACCCAACTGGCAATGCCTTCTCCTGTCAGAAATCAACATTTAAGAACAAGTCTCTAGTCCAAAGGCAACTCAGGAAATTCTCCCTAAAGATCTTTCTGTTTATCATTGACTATAGATATTATCTGATGTCATTTGAAATTATAGTTTGCTTGTTTTAAGGAGATGCATTTATAAAATAGTTTGGGAACATTACAAACATTTTATTTAAATGGGTGACTTGAGCATGTTGGTTTAAATTAAACCACATGCTTGGGTTACTCACGGAGCTCTGTAAAGACTACATTTTATGAAAATACAGGGCGCTGAGCAGCAAAATTTAATCTGGAGGGCACTTGTCCTCAGTCATGCGGGACAAGATGTATTAGCTGTGAATGGATGGCAGCAGTGCTACTTGAGTTTCTTTAATTTTCTAAACCAAGATTGTAAAAAGCATCCGTGGTATGAATCCCACTGGCTATGGCAAAAGGCGCCGCTCAGAGATAAAAAACAATTTATCTTCTGCTGTAAAAGAGAGCACTTTTGACAGCTAGTAAAATACATCACAGTGTAATATACTCTAGAAAACACATAACAAAAATATGGATATTTTTCTTAAAAATTTTAAAAGTACTGCTTCAATGTATCTCCTTTTATTTATATTAAATAGAAGGTAATGTTAGTGCTAATTGCAAATTACAAATAATAAAAAATGTAAATTACAGTTCAGGTGGGCATCAGCGTATGTCTTTATGAAACACATTCTTAGCAATGATTCAGGAAAAGGAATATTGCACTTAGGAATGGAATATACTAATTTAAGCTTCAACTATTCCATCTATTCCATCTATTAAATAAAACTGGATATTCCCACATTAGCAAGATGGGATTTTTCTGGGTGCTGCTTTGTCTTACTGGGTTAAATTTTATATTATGTGCCTTATCATGTCTAGACTTTACAAATGCCTGAGAACTTCACCCTTGAATGATGGGAGTGTTTCCTCTAAATTTGGGATTCTGCATTTCACAATGCTTTTGCTTTGTTTTGTATGTGTAACAGCTATAAAGAATTAGACTGCTGATAGAATGTGCTTCCTTCTGTATTATTCCATTAAGTATATATTTCAGAACATGTTTATAATTGCATATAACTGCATATTTTAAAAGAGAAACTACATATTTTAAAGTCATCCCCAGGCTATGACTTTTAAGCACCAAGAAATAAGAAACTCACAGATTTTCCATCTAGGCTCAGTTTGAACCACAATCCTCAGACTTCAGCGTATGAGTAGCTAGGATTAGAGCCATGAGCCGCCAATGACTGGCACCATTTCTCACATGTTAAGATTTTTCTCTATGTACTAAATCTATTGTTTTATACTTCATAACTCTAGCATAGGTAATATAGAAGTGATGTCAAATTTAACAATGATATTGGACTAAAAATGCTATTTAACTCAATGTGTTTCACCTCTATACAAAATAAATAATATGTGAATACATTAACATGGAAGAAATTTGAAGAGCATAATTCTGCAAATCCAGGAAAAAATTATAAGATAACTTAATTTTGACTTAAATTTACAAAACTATTTGAACACTATAAATGGCATTGATATTTGACCAGATGTTTCTCTTACCACCTTCTTGTATATGTGGAAACAGGGCCTATTTCTTTACAAGATGGAGATAAAGGTTTCAAAGCTGTACAACCACATACCCTTACTCCATCTGATATCCAACCCTCCCTCATCATAGAGTAGGTGGGAAAGGACATAAGGCATATATATAGATATATGTATAGATATGTATATATACACATACACATACATATACATACACACATACAATACTGTCCCCATTAGGATTAAGGGTTAAAGTCCAAAGAAAGCAATTTCAAGGAACTTTCCAAGATTCTTGAGCTGATTATCTCAAAATCCTGTGAAGTGAATTATTTGATTCAGAATTAGACCGTCTTGGACTCTGCATGGAGGAGAATACGCAAAAATGATGGTGCATCTGCATTACCTCACAATAAAACCTGTTACCAGCACATTCAGCACATGGGGACCAGGTATGGTAAAGTGAGAGCATCTGGTGAATGTGAAAGTCTGGGTAGGCAGGAGGAAGCCTCTTTGCCTTCCTCATAAGAGTTTTACCTTCCTTTCAGGTTTCTGTAAAGATCCTAGATTCATGACTCAAATGTTGCTAGAACTGCAAAAGATGTTTCTCAGATTTTCATTTTTCAACCTTCATGGTTTATGTAGTGTTTTCTATTACCTAGACATGATCCTGTGTCTTCTCAAAGAGTAGTGATTTTACACAGCTCAAAGCACAAGCATCATGCATACACAGGATGCTCTGTCTTCAACATTAGCGATGCTTTTCCCTCAGACATATCTGGTGAATTCTTTCTGTCAGTTATGTCAATGTCTGTTATGACAATGCATTGGAGGGATTAATCAAGGATAATCTCATAGCTCCATGCAATGTTTTCCTTAACCATTGCAATAAGGCAACGGCCTAACTGAAAGAAGTTTATTCTTACAATGTTGAACTGTTGCCACCGAAGGTCTTTAGAAATGCCAATGTATCACTTGAGGGGGAAATCTTACTGTGTTTAAGCTGTATACTTATATTAGGATTTAAATTATAACGTAATAGAATCCTAATAATATCCATTTTTGCCACTTTGACTCTATCTACCCAATTCCAGTAACTAGTTCATATAATTTTTTTTCTTCTGAAAGGTGCTAAGCTTAGTTGGCTTCTATATGCTTTGATGCAAATTTAAATTCTTTAAAAAATTCACAGGTTTACTTAAGATGATTCCTCAAAATATGATTCAGATTTTTTTCTCTTTTTTTAAATTTTTTATTGTAATTAATAAAAGGGTTACATGATATTTGCCAGATAGAAGGTACATTAATTCACATACCAGATTTTTTTCTCTTACTGTGAATAAGAAAAATAATTTCTTGATAGATCTAAACCAAGATTTAAGTCTTAGAGGTAAAGATAATAGGCTTTCACAGACACATAAAAAAATGCAAATATTCATTTGCATCCTTCTGAAGTGTCTTCTCAGAGAACTTTTTGCATCCACAGCGTGTTGTCAGAGAACTTTCAAATTCCTTTGGCAAAAGTGCTTTCCTCATTAATGACTTATGATAATATACAAGTATCATGTGTAATTTAAAACATATAGAAGTATAAATAGAATTAGAATTAATTTCAACACTTCTCATCACACTCTATAAAATAGTTCCTAAATGTGCTTTGAATGTTATAGTGACACATTGTCTCCTAACAATCAACAATGAGATGAATCTTTTTCCTTTTGTTGTAGTTAGGCATGATGCTAATTTAAATTTGGAGGAAACTGACAGCAATTTTGTAAAATAAGCAACTTAAAGAATGTCAACCTGAGTCTCACAATATTAATGTTTTCTTCATAACCCAGATTTATATACCACATTCCTTTTCTTGCTCTCAATGATTTAGTTAGGTACTCTAGAAATAATACCCAGACTTCACCAACCAATCATCTTACAGCATTAAAAGAAGCATTTAAATGAGGGATGAAGAGTTGGTAAGGAAATTCTTAATATTATAGTTGCGTGAGGTTTGAACTTTCTCTTAATGTATGCTAAAATGCTGAATAAAATATGTACATATGTGAAAATGATAGGGAAAATTTAATTTTATATTTAGAAAAATAATCAGTGCCAGAGAGAAAATGACATACATGTAATTATAATGAAAGGATTCTGGTAAATTGAGATAATAAAACATCGTCCCACAGAAGTCATTTCAATAATTGAGAATGAAATTAAAATTTTAATAACTATTTTCTCATTTCCCTGTGTGCTACATAAAAGTGGCAAGTAGATTTCAGACAGGCATACATGTAATTTGGAACCATTAATCGGAGAACATAGCAACATCAAATTTCTATTTCAGTAGAATATTATAAGACATTGCTTAGGCTGTGTGGCTAAAATTATGTAGACATTTAGTAATACACCTGATTCACCGAAAACTGAGGAAGGTATAAAACTCTAAATATTAAGTACACTTTTATGTCTCACTATCTTAGTGCCACTTCTCCCACACTGATATGATAGCCACATATAAGAAATAAGTATTCAAATTAGTTTTAATTATCATAGTGATAAAGAGTGACAATATTAAACAAATTGTTTTCTTGGTTATTAAAAAAGCAGAAAATTGCTTCATTTATTCCATATTATTTCTGCGAAGTGAATACTGAAAATACAATTTTAATCAGCAGAAGCTCTGCTGCCATCATTTAGCCTTTATATCAGGATAACCTGCTGGGCACATGCAAAAATGATGGACTTGATCACCTTCATTAACTCAGTAGTCAATGACACCTCTGTGAGAGAATTATGAGAGGCTGAATCAAATATTTTAAAATGAGTGTGTGTGTGTGTGTGTGTGTGTGTGTATTTGTCTGTGGTGTAATAATTTAACACAAAATCTTTGGTATACTACAGAAGTTCTCTATCACTGAGCCATAGCTCCAGAAACAAAATGAGTTACTTTTCTTGTTGTTTTTTGAATTTTTAGTATTTTAGTCATATATAATATGACTGAGTAACAAGGGCAATTTATAATCCCATTTAAAGTATTGTGTATTTCTGATATCTAAATTGTCAACCAGAAAAGCATTTGGTTTGCCTGCCTCCCTACCTAAGAACAGTATAAAAGATAAAAACTAAGCAAAGATAAAAATTGACACATTGCCCAACAAGAGGGAAAAATGTTTTTACATTTCATTTTAGGAATTGATTATGACTTAAGAAAAACTAATGATGATTAGTAACAATTATTTGAAACCAATTAAAATTTAGTTTACCATTTAAGTTTGCAATTTTGTTTTTTAAGTGTTTGAAATATTGTATTCCCTCACAATAAGAGAACTATAAACTTCAGGGCTAGAATTATTCACCAGCCTTATCAAGCATGAAGTTCATATTCAATAGGTATTCATTAACTATATGAACACAATGACACATAAGGAATGATTGATTTCAGCTGGTACATAAAAATTATAATTAGTCCAAATACTTCGGGAATTATGTAGAAGAATTATGTCTGCAGAATACAATGCATCATTTCTATCACCATTGAAGTTACATGACTGGTTGAAGATGAGATATATTTTACTGCATTGATCCAATCAGTTCTTTCCTGCTTGAATTACAGAGACACCACTGATTTTTAGATGATGTTTCAGATAAAGCCATATCCTAGGGGTCAAGAGTTTGGGCTAGTAGTAGAATGCTTGCCTAACCTGCATAAAGATCAGGCTTCGATTCCTTGGTAAAAGCCAGAAGTGGTGCTGTGGCTCAAGTGGTAAAACTCTAGCCTTGAGGACAGTGCTCAGGCCCTGAGTTCAAGCCCTAAGACTGGAAAAATAGGCATATTATATCATCCTTCATAGCTAGGAGCATGAACTAATTTCTAGCCCAACAAATGATTAAATGGAAAAGACTATTTTCTGGAAAGAATTTTAAAGGCAGATGGTATCACTGTCTTCTTTCTTGTACATTTTCCCATTGGCTGGGTTCAGATATAGTATTTGAGCTGGAGAAAAATTTAGCCACTTGGTAACAGTGAAGATAGAGAAGATGTAAAGTCCTAGCAATAAAATGAACAGAGTTTTGCTTTGTAATATCCAGGAACACCATACCAACTCTGACTGTCTAAGGAAATGTGTGACAAAATGTGATTTCTATCCACTTTAGCAGCTATTATGTAGAGTTACTTTCATGTGTTATCATACTTGCTGTTGACATAGAAGTGAATTCTAGAGCTGATAGTCCTTAAATGTATTATATTTTCTCAAATTTTCATATTTTTGTCTATTTGATTTTCTACTATCTTTAGGATAAGAACTGGGAAATCATAGGTTATATAAATGGAGAAAAGGCACAATAAATTTAAGAAAATGACTGTTTAGAAAATATGAAAACAGGTAATGGATGACATTGGTACTACTTCTACTTCACTTGATATATAACTTGCAAAATAAAAATTCATATCAAATATTTAGAATGCTAAACAGTTGAAAATTCTGACACCAATTTAAGACTGAGTGATCAAATTTGAACTTTCAGCCTAATTATCCCTATATGTTATTATAAAAAATAAATATCCCTATATATGATTGGAAAAAGACTGACAATAATTATTTCTATATAAAAATTTCTATATAAAATGGATATTGTCATTTCTTACTTTGAATACTCTTTCACTTATGGCATGAAGCAAACTAAGTAGTTTCTATCAACTCTAAATTACATTGCTTGAAAATGATCAACAATTTTTAGTACATATAATTCAGTAATATACAACACAAATTCATTTAATAGAATCTTCGTTTTTTAAGTCTTATAAAGAATTTGTTTATAGCCTTTGTTGGAAAGTTTGTAAATTCCTTCAATACTGAAGATTTGATTCATGATGGGGCTCGAACTCAGGGCCTGAGCATTGTCCTTGGGTATTCTCAAGGCTAGAGCTCTACCACTTGAGCCACAGAACCACTTCCAGCTTTTTCTAGGTATGAGGAATTGAACCCAGGTCTTTGTGCATGCTAGGCAAGCACTCTACCACTAGGCCAAACTCCCAGCCCACAATAACATATTCTTAATTTCACTTTATTACAACCTATCAATGAAATAAGCACATTTTAAAGATAATATCCAGTCCATTGCTCTATAGAAGTCCACATGACTGAAATGAAGTGTGAAAATCAGGAATTACATACACCAAGTTTGTACTCCCACTTTCAAGGACATCAGAATTGTTTCTCCTACTTGACTAACAAATGTAAGGCAAGTAGACTTCATTCAACATGTGGCAAAACTTAAAAGACAGTGAAATGTGGAAACTTCTTAAAAGCACACAAACTGAAAAAAAATATGCTTTTAAATAAATGCAAGTCTCATTTGGTGCATAAAATTAATTCCATTTTAACAAACTAATGCTAGTTCCTGATTTTAATAGGTAACAAAATTTGGAATCTAGAGTCAGTAGGTCAACCAATATTAACACAACTCTGGTATGGTTCTACCAAATATATACCCAGTGACATCGCAGAAAAATAACTCCAGTAATTAAATACTAGAAACTGTATGAAGCAAAGCTGCACAATAAAAATCTTTGTGTCTGCTTGATTTAACTATTTGAGTATATGATATATTATTGACTACAATCGCACAGATCAATCGGTTCCCTGTGAAGATGTTTAGAGCTACTAAAATCCCTATTTAATGAGAAAAGAATTTCATTTCCTCTGCTTCATCATTTTCATTTCTTTTCTTCGGCAGCATGCAAGCTCTGAATAATATCTAAACTGATTTTAAGATTAGAAAGCCCCTTTAGAGAGGTAAATTTTAAGCCAATAAATGCTAACCAATTCAGCCACTTTAGTCAATAGTCATCATATCAGCAGACCTTTTTGTATTTTTCAGATCCCTGTGCAATGATGTGTGAAGAATAATGGCCATTGAGCTTTAAGGAGAGAAATGCTGAATGCATGCCCTTTTCCTCAGCATTGTCAATCCTGGACAGTCCACAGCATGGGAAATAATGCAAACGATTTGTCATATATTCAAACTAATTGCATGCTGACTTCATGGTATTGTTGTGGTTTGGGTTACAAGGACAAAAAAAGTAAACAAATAGAAAAATAATCACTCAGTGTTAATGTGTTAAAACATATAAATACATGTTTTAATGATTGCTTTACTTCAGCATTATAGTGGAATACTGTGAATTTATGTTTAATTTTCAAATGATGGTAGTAATTATATAATTAAAATGTTAACAGGTTAGAGCCCTGGATTCTGATTTGGGAACAACACTAAAATTATTTCCAGTTTCCTTTCTATGACTTCTAATGAAAAAACAAAAATGTAAGCTACAGCAATGGCAGCAAAGAAACAACAAAAAAATGCAGTAGTTTTTTTAGATACATAGGGGATAAAAAAAATGCCTAAAAATAAAAATATATGCCCTGGTTAAATATAATAGAAAACAACAAGCAAATATGTTGAGGGCAATGGAGTCTAAGTACTTGAGGTATGAAAATCATAACTGAATTGGAAAATTAAGGATTTTCCCTTCACATCATTATAAATAGGAAAGAAATTGAAAGCATATAATTTTATTTACAGAAAACAAACACATAGTCAGGTTGTTAATGATTATAAATTACCAGTGGTCAGGTTCCTTTGACTTTATATTACTTCTCTATTGTCAATCTATATGCCACCAGTATGGCTAAGTTTACTATAACTATTTGAATGTTCAGGAATGGGAAAATCAAATTGGGTTGTTACCCACCAAAGCACTAAAGGTCTGACTTCAGATTGCCTAAAATACATCACCAGCCCATGCCATCTTAAAACTCCAAGTACACACCTATTGATTGGCTTTACAATTGAATTCTGCTAGTCTTCAAAGACTTTTTTTTCCATTCATAATCCTTTCCTTCTTCTTAACAATTTAAATTTCACATTCTGGGATGACAGGTAAGAGGTGATTTTTTTTGTTAATTAAAAAGTACTTCCATTCATTTACTTGATTGCTTTTCAAAACAATAAGGATACTGTCTTACGGAATATTTGCAATATGTCAAACAGTGCCAGTCGCTAGGGATTCAGAGATGAATGAGATATTTCCACTCTCAGGGGTACATGATCTGGTACAGAAGACAAAGCGATATATAACTAATTCCAACACGATGTGATATGGTAAATGTTATACTAGAAATATAATTAAATACAATGTGAGCACAGATGGTACAATTAATTCCATGGAGGAGGAAGGTCAGGCAATTCTGCTAGTGTGTATGGAAAATTCTATTTTTAAAAGCATCAAATACACATTATTAACAGATGATTATATCTCAATCTTGGCACAGATCTATTTCTGAAAATGTGGCATTTATGAAAATATCCTAACCAATAGCAAAACTAAGTCTCCTGGAAATACCAGTATCTAATGCTAATCACAAACAATCATTTAGAGATATTGTATAGAAGGCTAAAGTATTTGATAATGTCAATGTTTCTATATATTTACATGAGATTCTAGTTTCATCCATCCACTTTTTTGTTGTAGCTTGGTGTTGAAGACTGAATTAATTATTTCATGAATGCTAGGCAACCATAGTTCACTCCTGAGCTACATCATCAATTCTGCAAAGACAATACTTATTCAATGATTTAATTTTGATTCCTACCTTATTCATACACTAAAAGTTCTGTCGTCATCATCATCATCATCATCATCATCATCATTAAAAACTGTAAAACCTCCATCATGCAGATATTAAAGGCATATAGCTGAACTCTTCACTTTAAAAATGTCTAGTTTCTAGTAAATAGGGATAAAATAATGAGTTTGGAACAAGAGAATACCAAACAGTATCTTTCCTACTTGCAAACATTTTCATTAAAAAAACTCATAATATGTCATTGTAAAATCAATTATGAAACCAGGAGGTAGGTCAGAATGGGGATATTTTTTGACATCAACTATCATGTTCATCTTCATTCATGAGGATTTTATTAGTCAGGGTTCTCCAAAGAAATTAGACCTCTAGAATATACTATTGATACACAAAAGAAAATTATAAGAAATAGATCATGTGATGATGGAAGCTGGTATGAACTTGAGATCTGCCACCTGCAAGCTGAAGTACCAAGATGCTATCAGTATAATTCAATCTGTGTCATTATGTGCAAGAGCGAGGAAGATAAGATGTTGCTTTAACACTCTGGAGGCTGAATGTACTCACAAGGTACATGGAAGAAAACATTGAATGACATGCAAAAATAGATAACTCACAAATAAAATGTGACCTGCACAATAAAGTTCAAAACTGTTAGCTAAGTTTAAAAGTATGAACTTATAATTATAGTTTGCCATAATTTGTACATGGCATTCATTAGTTTAATGTAGTTTTAGAATGGGCTTGGTGGCACATATGCACAAGTCCAGTATTGGATATACTGAAGAAAGGAAGACTGTGAGATTGTTTCAACAACAGCAACAACAACAAAAAAAAACTCTCAAAGAGTGGGAATTACATGAAAAAAAATGAAAAAATTTTATTTTCAATGTGTAAAGTAGTTCCAATGGATAGCAGAATGCATAGATTCCCTTAATATTAACCAGAAGGTATACAGTCAAGATAAATGCTCTAAAATCATTCAATATACTTGTTTCTTAGTGAAATCAGTATTAGAAAAACATTACAGAAATCAAGAATTCTTTCAGAGGTAATTTTAAATGTTTCATCTGGGAAGAAATTTCTGAAAATGCAGTAGCAGTATGCTGAAGCCCAGAGAGCATTTCCTTTTAGGTACCTGAGTATACTTAGAATTTTTTTTTCAATTTTTAAATGCTTCCTATACTATGTCTATAAGCCAAAAACTGAAGACATGTTTTGAAATATTTAGGAAACAATCATTTGTAATTAATTTATAACCTTCTATAATTGAATTATTTCAACAAATGTTATCAAAGAAATAATTAAACACTCTAACAACTTGCATGAAATGTATCCATGTGGTTAAAAACAGCAAACAGGAAGGAGTCAGGATGGATACAGGGTAGAAGATTAGAGCATTGCATGTATGCTTACAAAATGAGGTCTTTGATATTCTAAATATGGCAAGTGTAGTCACTTATTTAAGTGGGGAAGTTTGGTAAACTAGACAATTAATCTGAAAATATCTTTTGCAGATAAAACTAGATACAATAACAAAATAAAATTTCATGTAATCACATAATTAATAAGAATTAGAATTTTTCAATAATTATAATGAGCCTAAAGTTTTACAGAAGACTTTATAAATGCTTGGAGAAGTCTGTGTTTTGGAAAAACTTGAAACATAACGTATGTCATTCCTCTAAAGTTTTAAAAGTAATCAGTTGAAGAATAACAAGCCTGAAAGACATGATGGGACATGATTGTACTCCCAGCTACATGGTGGAGGTAGAAAGATCTCAAATTCAAGACCAGCCTAGACAAACTTGGGGAGATTTTATCTCAAAATCCAACTCCGAATAAAAGGGCTGTGGCTTTTCTCCAAAGTAAGAGTATGTGCCATACACTCAGTTACATGTTACCTTGCAAACAAACAAACCAAACAAACAAACAAACAAAAACCTCATTTGCTAAATAAATGACAATTCAAATATTGCAATTAAAGAAATTCCAAGGCAGATGGTATTGTCTAATAATAATTTAACTTCTCTTCTGTTTCAGAGACACATGTATTTGTTATGCTTAAGGGAGAAAAACTAAATTCTCCTTTCATAAAAATACTTCTCAGCGGGCTGGGAGTTTGGACTAGTGGTAGAGTGCTTGCCTAGCATGCACAAAGGCCCTGGTTCGCTTCCTCGATACCACATACATAGAAAAAAAGCCGGAAGTGGTGCTGAGGCTCAAGTGGTAGATCTCTAGCCTTGAGAAAGTCCAAGGACAATGCTCAGGCCCTGAGCTCAAGCCCAGGATTGCCAAAAAAAAAAAATACTTCTCAGTGATTCATTGATTATAATGATAACCCAAAGGTAGAAATTCAAAAAGACAGTCCAGGGAAGTATCTAAAGTAAACAGACTTTTCCACAAATCATGAAAATTAATTTTTCCAGATCTCTGAAAAGTTTTCTTCATTTTTGCAAAATAGATATACTACCTTTGCAAACAGTGTTCTTTATAGAACATAGTAATGCCATAATAAAGTGGAGTGTGTGGGTGTGTATGTTTGAAAAAATTGGAAACTATTAAGCTGATAGGTTTCAAATATTAGTTTATGTAATTTTAATGTCAAACGCAGATAAACCAAAGTAAGTATACTTTCAGCTTTAGTCAGTGCATTTCTGCTACATTGTGATAAGAGTTTTATTTAGTGTCTGAAGATAAATAGAATTTAGTTTTATTTTACATAAGATTTATTCACTTGAATCTAGGAACTAGAGTGACATATTTTATGCTCCCCACAGACATTTTCTTTCTAATGCAAGTTTTATGTAGAAATTCTCTGAATATCTAGACTAGCAACTTTAATAAGGCTTCTTTAGAAAAATAAGGATTCTTTCTTTAGCAATAGAAGTTTTTTTCATGAATGTAAACAGGGTCAGTTCATGAGACTCTCAGTAGAAAGGAGAGGAAGTAGGAGGAGACACTGAGTAGAACAGAGAATCCAATGATATTTGTATCTAAATGGCAATGTGTTAGAGGAAGTGAATTTGTTCAAAGTACACTATGGGTGTACAAAAAAAACTCATATGTCAAATATATGTTAACTCAAAATTAAAAATAATGAAAGTAAATGAAATGACAAGTTCATAATAGTACAGTAGATTAGTTAAAGAGCACTCATAAAATATCACTCAATATACTATTGAGATGAATTTTCATTTCAATTTGTGCCAGATCCTTAGCCCAACTGTGTTTTAAATACAAGCTATCATTATACTTTCTTTAATATTTCTACAAGAATGTAAATGGTTTCTTTACATAGTATATTTTAATTGCAGTTTTATTCTTCAAAAGTGCTATTTTATATGTAAGGCCATTACAATATAATTGGATATTTATAGTAGCATCCAAAATCAAATGGTAAATTAAAATCTTACTTTGAGAAAGTATCTTGAGTGTCTTTCTGAAAGAAAATGGATGACTCATTGTTTAACAAATGTAAGCCCTAGCAAATAGAAAAAGAAACAAACTGATCATCTTTTCTTCACACACAAAAATGACAACTAATTCATGTAATCATTTCCAAAGATTTGCAGATTTTATATTGACTTATTCCTTGGTAGGATACAAAAACAAGTGAAAAGAAGTTGCATTTATTTTCAAGTAAATGGACATTTTTATTTTCACTATCAAATGAACTATACAACATGTGGGTGAGGGAAGAGAGCAAGGGAAGTGGAGCGTTGTTCAAGAAGAAATGTGCCTTGTATGTGACTTATACATACATAATTTTACAGTATAGCACTTTTACAATAACAATTTAAAATGTGTTAAATATATTTAGGAATCTCTTCTCAACCATTCCTTTTTCCTTTTAATCATTACTTTAATTCATTTTAACTATGTATCTAACTTTTCATCAAAAATATTTGTGAAGGTTATAAATTACAAATCAGTTAAAGATTTGATAGATGGTACAGTACAATATTTCTATGTGCACATACTGCGAGCATGAAATTATCTCTGATTTCTCTCCTAGCGATTAACCACATCTTTTAGAACCTTGATCCAATATTTAATTCAAATATTTTTCCAAATTACTCATTTCTCAGATTTCTGATCCAATCTTTTAGCTAGTATCCCTCTTTCTCTCTTCCTTCTATACTGTTCATTTGATACATATTTTTAACTTGTCTCATATCATGATAACCAAGTCAGAAATTAATCATTGAAAAGGGTCAATGTATATCCTACTGATTATGGAAAGAGTCTTTTTACTAATGTAGTCAGTATCTGTACATACTTGTAGAATTTGTGAATTTGTATTTATATCACTACTAAAATAATTTGAGCATCTTCAAAATGTGACTATTTCTTTTACTATTATTTTTCTAAACCAACATGGAAAGTAGAGAATCAAGTAGATTTATCTCTCTGCTTCAGTTATTCTTCTCTCCAAAATAGGTATTATATAAGTTCTCTCCTGAGAGGCTATTGTCAGGAATCATTGTATTAACATACATAGCATTTAGAAATGGAGTGTTAACATGTTTCACTCCTCACATTTAATCTCTAGCATGATTTAAAAAAATGGCAGATACAACCTATCTAAACAGGATTGCTCCCTGTTCTAAACACTTGAAAAAGAGTGAAGGTGATCACATGACAGTGCTTGATAACTCCCTACCTGGGACTAAGTCTCATTTGAGAAGTGACAAACTTCTTTTTGGTTTGTTTGTTTGTTTGTTTGTTTTTGGTGGGTCATGGACTTGAACTCTGCCTGGGCAGTGTCCCTGAGCTCTTCAGCTCAAGGATACCCCTCTACCCCTAGGCCCGGGTGTTGTCACTGAGCTCTTCAGCTCAAGGCTACCTCCCTACCCTTGAGCCAAGTCCCCTTCCTGTTTTCTTGGGGATAATTGGAGATAAGAGTCTTAGGTCCTTTTGTACCTGGCCTGTCTTTGAACCTTATCCTCAGATCTCAACCTCCTGAGGTTTATAGGGGTGAACCACAGCACTCAGCTACAAGCTTGTTCTTGATGAAAGCTGTGCACATACACAACACAGGTCCACCCATTTCCTTCAGTAAGGCTTTAAGGCTCATCTGGGAAGGAAAATGGTGACTAGATCAGAAAGAAAGACTGGGGAAGTATTGCTTTTAATCCAACATGTCACTGGGATACAAAAGCACAGAATTATCTACTAAAATGCAGATTCCTAAAGGGAAGGTCATGGGTTTTTTTGGTTGTTGTTGTTGTGTGTGTGTGTGTGTGTGTGTGTGTGTGTGTGTGTGTGTGTGTGTTCTCTAGTAATTATCACATGATAAATTTCACAATGACATTTGCATTATTTTCATTCTTTCAAAGTCAGGATTGAAGTATTATACAAGTAGGGTAGATTTAGTAGAAAAAGAAATAAATCCTTCATATTAGAATTTTCCTGTCTACTTATTATACAAAATCATAACCATTGTACTTCCTTAAGTCATGTTCTCTTTTTGAATAACTTTTCTCCATCTTTCTTATGTCCAAGGTGGCAGATGGCACATTGGGTAAGTGCTGTCCTGAAATGGACAGGATCAAATTAACACATTTGGCTAGAACATATCTCAGGAAGCCAACCTTGGCGGTGGGCAGCTGGACATTAAATTTATCAAAATCTCACCACAACTGAAGCCAAAACTATCTCTGCAGACACAAGTGAACAATTCCAGAATACCTTCTATTTCTGATCACTAATATTTTGCCCCTAATTATAATTTCTTATACAGCTCTATAAATACATTTTTTCTGAATATGTGGAGAAAGATTACTAAGTATTTATACATTTGTAATGTAATAAATCTGAATTTATTAATTCTAAAATTGTTACTAACACTAAATCTTCAATGGGTAGATAAAAAATTTCCATGTTAGATAAAAAATATAAAATATTTTCATTTAAAGAAGCTAATACCCACTTAAACTGAATGGCAGGTTATGCAATGTTGTCATAAAAAGTGTGGCAAAGAAAATTTCATTTAATTTCAGGGTATTTGCCATGTATTCATTAAAATTATTTATTATGTTCATGTTTTTTTTTTTTAAGAGACAAAGTCTTATTTATTCATTACTCTTAAAGACTCTTATTTTTTACTGGACTCAGACTTGGAAGTAGAAGCTCTCAGAGAAGACAGCCTTCGCCTCTTGGCAATCTGTTCCTGACGTTTTTCTTTGGCTTCTTTCATTCTCTTAGCCAAAAGCTTAGCATATTCTGCAACCTCTTCCTTGTTCTTCTTGGTATGCTGTTTCTTCAGAGCAATGTAGCGGCGTTTGTGTTGCAGGACACGTGGAGTAACAAGATGCTGAATCTTCGGTGCTTTGTTCCTGGGTTTTTTTACCTTCTTTGTTCAATGGTTTTCGAACGACAGATTGGCGGACATCATCTTCTTTAGAGAGATTGAAAAGTTTGCGGATTCTGCTAGCCCTTTTGGGTCCCAGACAGCATGGTACAGTGGTATCTCTCAGTGCAGGGATATCTTTTTCTCCTTTTTTGACAATAACCAAGTTGAGAACACTCAGATTGGCATCCATAATGCAACCCCGAACAGATTTATGCTTTTTCTCTCCAGTTCTGCTTGGTCTGTAACAGGAATGCCCTTTGCTCAGTAGCAAGTGACTCGACCATGAGTCAAGACACCTTGCTTCATGGAAAAACCTTGTTTGTCGTTTCCACCACTGATTCGGATCACATAGCCCTTCCATTCTTCACCCAGAGCATCAGCGGCAACCTCTGTGGCCATACGCTTCTCATAGAAAGTACGAAGTTTGCGTTCATCGTCCACTTCGATGAGTTTCTGACAGCCAGTGGCTGGGAAGGAGATATTCAGCTTCATGTTGAAGCAGCTGCTCGCCCAGGAGGCGCCACGGAAAAGATCAATGTTCATGTTTTATTTTTGTAAACCTTTATATATTCTGGATTATATTCCTTGGCAAGAATTGAGAAATAAAGAACTCTTACAATGTATGAGTGAATAGAAAATAGTGTAGGCACTATGGAAAGCATTATGGAGAATTCTTTATGAAAAGAAAACTAAACTAAAAAGAGATCTGCTATCCCAGTCCTGTGTATATTTCAAAGGGAAGGAATTCAACTACATTTGGGGTATTTGCACAACTATGTTTATAGAAGCAATATTAAATATTGCCTATATAAATCAACTTAGGTGCTGATTATCTATCTGTCTGTCTGTCTGTCTGTATGAGAGAGAGAGAGAGAGAGAGAGAGAGAGAAAGAGAGAGAGAGAGAGAGAGAGAGAGAGAGAGAGAGAGAGAGAGAGAGACTGAGAGATGTATTATCCAGCCTTAAAAGTGATTGAAAATTTGTCATTCTCAGGAAAATGAATATAGCTGGATATTACGTTAAGTGAAATAAACTAAGCAGGATGTCATATGTATGTGTATATATGCATACATATTTAAATAATTTTTACATTTATTCAGATAATTGGGATCTATTCCTTAAAATAACAAGAATATAAAGCAGGTTCTATTTACCAGCTGGAGAAAGTATGGTAAAAGAAGAAGATATAAGAATAGGAATAGGAGCAAAATATTCTACACACATGAATTAGGAAAAGGGGTGAAGTATGGGAGAATTAGGGATGGGATTGATTGGGTTATATCATCTACATATACAGAAATGATTCTACAACAAATACATGATTGTATAATAGTGGACAAAAATTTCAAAGAAATTTTGCAAAATTACAATATGCTATCATGTATGGATGTTATTTCTTATCTCTTTTGTTGTCTTTTGGTGATTCTCATATTGTTACAGTATCTTACCATGTTATCTGGTGTATTGTATATACGTTTATTTGTTTATTTGAAATGGAAAGGGAAGGGGGGAAAACAAGATGAGGGGACGGGTGGGAGGAGGAAAATGAAGACCAAAACATGAGAAGGGGTATCAATATATGTGAAGTAATGCACCTTCTACCTGGCGAATATAACCGTAACCCTTCTATTAATTGCAACAAAAAAGAAAAAATAAACTAAAAAAAAGAAGAACATTTAGAGAAGAAAATAAGGAAGCTAGCAGGAAAGAAGACATTTGAGATGAAGAAGGAAGAGCCAGATATATAAATAACAAGATGGTTCTGATAGAAAGGAATATATGTTGCATCTTTCTGATTACAATGTTCAAGAGGTCAGAGATACAGACACTTCTATAACTATTAATGGCAGAAAAATGTCCAAATGCCCAAACTCAGCTATCAATTTTATGTGAGAGCAGAGAACAGAGCAGGCGCATTGTGGAAGCTATGTTTAATTCACAAACATGAATGAGGATAGATTCAGTGTTGATGGAGCCAGGTATATTTTTGTCCTGTTGATTTTTGAAAAACATTTTCAAACTGACTCATTCTTCCCATATGCTTAGAAGATGTATTTTTTGGTTGTTTTTCTTTTTCCCTATAAAAATACAGACATGGATTTGACATGGTGATAAATTATGCAGTTTAAAAATCCTGAATAAAAATTTCATATTAGGTGTTAAGAAACTCATGCATGTAATTTGCAAAAGAAATACTTCTGTTTACAAGCACATATCTAGTTACTACCAACTGTTAAATCACCTTCCTGTTAGGAAAAAAATCAGTGAAATTTATTATGGGTGAAGCTAATATAAAAAATGAAATGTTGGGACCGAGGGTGTGGCCTAGTGGTAGAGTCCATCCCTAGCATACACAAAGTCCTGAGTTTGATTCTTTGGTACCACATACCAAGAAAAAGCCAAAAGTGGTGCTGGTTTAAGGCCTAGAGTTCCAGCCTTGAGAAAGTCCAAGGACAGTACCCAGAACCTGAGTTCAAGCCCCAGGACTGGCAAAAAAAAATAATACAAATAAAAACAGATGTACTCAATTGATGAATTGCAAAATGATGTCCAAATAATGACAATCAGATTTCTGACATACAGAAAATCTATTTTTACATGTATGGGGTAAGGTAAAAGGCAATCACAATACTTCAAGGCATGGAACAATCTACCAAGACCCATATCTAGCTATGTATTTCATACATATGTGTATATATATATATATATATCCATGCATGCACACTTAAAGTTACAATACAGGACAATTAAAATAATAACAGTAGACAATACTAGAATCTGCATAAAATATACTGCAATAAATATTACTAAAAACTTACAAATTATTTATTTTCAGAACTTTCCCTTATAATATTTTCTGATTGCAGTCAGGTACAAGTAACAAACTACAAAAGGAGGTAGAAAGAGGGACTAATGCATTTTCCTTGCTGAAAATACAGAAAGTACTTTCATCGTATATTGTGTATGCTTAAGAAAATGATTAGTATTTCCAAATAAAACACAATTGCAAGGTAACATGGATAGTTTCATCTGATTATGAAATACTATGGCCTAATGAGATTTATCATATATGAATTACAATTTATGAAATCATTAAATTAGAAAGATTAGTATTATTTTCAGATTTCTGTATTTTCATAATATTCTTTCAGTCTTCACAATCTCTGTCAATTTTAGAAGTGATAAATAAAATACTGCTATGAGTAAATAAAATAACGTACTTACAGCTCAATGCTAGAGCTCTTTCTTAGTACGTACAAGGTCCTGCATTAGATACCCAATGTTCTCTCTTTCTAGCAAGACTAGGTCCAGGATCCAGAATGCAGCGATTCTATAATGTTAGTCACCAGGCCAACAAGTGTCAGTCAAGTCAGTCAGGTTGGTTTGTATGAATACAGACTCCACGATCATACTGTACTCAGCCATACCTGTGGACTCCATTCAAACATCCACCCTAAGTATGTTAGAGCACTAAATTCTATCCTTTAGATCAAGGTACTAGCCAGCTTGTCCAAGGACTCAATGAGCATGCCCATACACAGATAAAAAAGAAATTACCTCAAATCTCTGGGTGGGTTTATCAATGAAGGGTTTTCTTAACAAGGTCAAAGTACCAAATCTGCATTATATTATTCCTTCTTTCAGTTCTCCGTAAATAACTATATAAATAACTATAATTTCACTCTTTAAGTAAAATCCTACTTACTTTATAAATATTTTATTTAGTTAAGAATGAAAATGATAGGCTGGGAGTGTGGTTTAGTGGTAGAGTGCTTATCTAGCATGTATGAAATCATGGGTTCAATTCCTCAGTTCCACATAAACAGAAAAAGCTAGAAGTGGTGATATGACTCAAGACTTAGAGTGCTAGCCTTGAGCACAAATAGGCTCAAGGACAGTGCCCAGGCTACCATGAGTTCAAGCCCCAGGACAAGCAAAAACAAAAACAATGCAAAAAAGAAAGAAAGAAAGAAAGAAAATGCTGAATAGCATTACTTACATAAACAAAATAATCCTAAATAGCAAGTCAAACACATCTGCTAACCTTTGATAGAAAGATAACACAGTAAGTCGTAGAACTCATTGATTATCTTTTCTCGTCATCTTAAAAAATGTAATCAGTTTAGTAATTAACGCTTCAGTATGGTTGGTTAAACCAAATATATTTCTTCTACTTTTGATGCTTTTACTATAGAAATTAGACGCATAAGAGAATAAATTAGCAAGACAAAGCAGCAACGACCCCTTCTCTTGGCAACCTATCAGCTTTGTTAGGAATTCCCAAGGAGAATCATAATGCCAAGATATTGACTTGCACTACTGCACTTTTCTGACTAATTATTACCAATGCAGCTGCTATAGCCAATCAGTTCATCTTCACAGTGAGACTGCCCCTTGGTTTAAGTTCCTGATGAATGGCAAGACTTGGACTATAGGACAATTTCTCTAACTAAATTAGCTTCTAAATTAGTATACTTAAGTATACGAAAATGAGTATGCAAGTGTCAGTCTTCAAGAACTCAATACTCCATGGATGCATGGCCTTAAGTATTCCACAAATTCTTTGATGAGATTCTGCTATCTTCACATTTCTCTTGATAACCATACCAAGTATGAACCCAGGGCAATTAACCTCTTCTATAATGCGTATTATGTAGAAATAAGAAAGATTTTTGAGAATGATTCTGAAAAAGATCACAAATTTAAGAAAAAATAATTGCTATTAAATTTACTTGACACTCTAAGGAAATGTTAGATTATGGAATTTCAAAATCATACCATAGGTTTGGGAGTTTTGTCTAGTGGTAGAGTGCTTGACTGTGTGCATACAGGAAGACTAGAGTTCAATTCCTCATAGCCACATACACAGAAAAAGCTTGAAATGTTGCTGTGAAATAATCCAGATCCAAAGAAACAATGCTCCATGGTTTCCCTCATTTTTTGCATATATTTTTATTGTAATTAATAGAAGGGTTACATTATATTCACTAGATAGAAGGTGCATTAATTCACATACATTGATACACTTCCTTATGTCTTGGTCCCCCTTTCCCTCCCACCACCCCTGCCCCTCATCTTGTTTCCCCCCCTTCCCTATCCTATTTCAAATAACCAAATATGCATATATCCAATATATCAGGTAACCAGGTGACATACTGTAACAATATGAGATAACCAAGGGACAGAAAAAGAGATGAAAAATGACATAGTACATTAAGGACAACAATCACTCATTATATGGCTTTTGTTTCTATATCCTGGAGGTCCTTTCATTTAGTGGCATACTATATGGCCTTATGTATCTAGGTTTTGTTTTATTATAAATCTCTGCTGGGAGAGCCCAAGGTTTCTACTGATTATGACAAATGAGGGGTTTCCCTCATTTTTAATAATTTATATACACCTACGATTTTCCTAGCAGAGGATCACAATAGATCCAAAGCTAAATACATATGGCCATATAGGATGCGGCTAAACCAAATGAAATCAGGATAAGGAAACAAGAGGCTTATTTTTGCAGTTGTTGTTTTTAGTTATTTCTTTACTCTTTGGTTTTCTTTTCCCTGATGGTTTAATTTATGTTGTTACTGTATCTGACTTTGGTACCTCGTGTAATGTATAGACACTTATTTGATTAAAGTATGGAAGGGGAAAAATAAGATGATGAGTTAAAGAACAAATGGTGAACCAATGTAATAGCAATACTTACAGGACAATATGTCGTAAATAAAATTTACAACCTAGGAGGAGGTGGGGGGAGGGAAACTTGGAGAAACACATGGGAAGGGATAACAATGTTCAAAAAGTAGTATATCCACTACCTTAGGAATGTAACTATAACCCCTCTATATATCACCCTGACAATAAAATAAAACTTTAAAAAAGTCTTTCTATAAAATGTCACAATGATCTCACTTTCTAATGTATTCCTACAAAGTTTGTAAAATTAAAATTTGTTTGAGAATTAGATGTGTCTGCCCTCTCATTTCAAAGATGTTTTCCCAAATAAGAAAATCTCTTCCAACATTGTAATGAAAATTACATTTCTAAATTTCATGTGCCTGTAGAATATACCTCTTTTATCAGCAAAGCAGATTTTCATCCAAGGAATAGTGTACTGTATAATTCTTCTGCTCAATCTCTTTAAGAAGTTAGTAAAATGAACAATCAATCCACATGATCTTCACACGGTTGTACAGTACATTAGAATATATCATAGGGATAATCACTAGTTCAGTGGGAGTTCGCTGATTGCAAAGGATTTAACTGTTTAAGCAACAGCATTGGATAGGGTGCTTTGCAGATTTCACTGCTGGAAATACCACATGAATCATTTGCCAAAGCAAAGCAGGCATGCAAAGTTCACACTGACAGCAAAAGTCTCCTCAGAAATGGAATTATCTATTTCCCTCAAAAATTTTCTTTGCTGCAATAATATGAACATTGATTGCAAAAAATTATTTGTACCTAAAATTTAACTTTGAAAATGTAATCCTGATTGGTACAAATGGGACTTATGTGGTTATTTTTATAGCTTTGTTGCTAGAAATGGATTTGCTGATAGAAGGTAAACCTGGATAGATTTCAAATGCATTTCACAAATCATCAAATATGTAAATCAAATTACAATCTTCCTCATTACAAACAGAAATATAAACTTCTGCCTAGTGAATATAAATGAAGCACTAATGGTCTTTAGCTAGTTTTTTGAATCTCAAATTTCTCTATTAAATAGTCTCATAGATAACCATTTCCACCCTTTCTTAAAATGAACATATAATATGAATTTACCCTATTCACACAATATAAAACTGAATATTTCTAACTGTAGCATATCAAAACATCTATTAACCATGTCCAATTTCTTGCCATCCCAAATTTAGTAAGTACACTCTTATTTTTCTTCCTGAGTTGTAAGTTAAATGAAATAATACCTATTCTTAAAACAAGTCCTAGAACCAAAGGATTTAGGATGTCTATTAGGTCAACACTTAGTTGTTTACAAATAAATTATTGAACTATTCTAATAAAATATACTTCCTTAACATATATTTCATTTTTTTCTAAATCATAAATGATTGGCAAGAAGTCTTGTGGTATCTAGAAATTAACAGATCATTGATTCATGAGCTGCTTGGAATTATATAGCAAGTTCATGACTAATGACTTCATGAAAGTGGTTTTCTACAGATTTAACCCAATAGCCAGATAAACATGATAAAGTGATAGATCAACACTCCTTCAGATTGACTTTTATAAACTTCCATAACTTCTTTACACATTTCATCTTTCCTTTATTTTCCTCTTTCAAATATATTTCCAACCATTTATTACCAGATCATATATTGCCTCTTTCACAAAATATTCATGTTGAATAGAGGTTCTGAATCATAAGTTCTTGGATGTAATTTTTTAATTGTCAAGGTAATATATAGAGTGGTTACAGTTACATTTGTCAGATAGTAGGTACATTATTTCTTATACATTGATATCCCTTCTTATTTTTTTGTCCCCATTTTGCTTCCCTCACCCCATCTGAAACATCTTGTTTTCCCCCTTCCTTTTCTTATTTCAAACAAACAAAAAACCATACGTTTATAAACAACATACCAGGCAACAAAGTCAGATACAGCAACAATATGAGATTAACCAAAGGGCAACAAAAGACAAGAGAAATAACATAGGACATTAAGAACAACCACCACTCAAGGTAAAACTCTTGTTTCCATATCCTAGAGATCCTTTGATCTAGTCTCATCCTATATGACCTTATGTACTTAGGTTTGGAACTATTATAATCCTCTGCTAGGAGAGTCCTAAATGTGCACTAATTATTACAAATGAGGGAAACCATTGAGTGTATGTTCCTTTGGGTCTGGCTCACTGTGCCACTGTGCTTAATATAATTTTTCCAAGTCTTTCCATTTCCTTACAAATGGGGTGATGCCATTCCTTCTGATGGCAGTGTAGAATTCCATTGTATATAAGTACCACATCTTCTTGATCTAATCATCTACTGGATTGATTCCATATCCTTGGCATGGTAAATAGTGCTGCAATGAACATCATTGTGCTAGTGGATTTAGTATGTCCTTGTTTCTGGATGATTGGGTAAATGCTCTGTTATAGGGTCTAACCTTTGGTATTGATATTCCTCCAGTGCTGTTCTTTCTGCTAAGAATTGTTTTTGATCTACTGGGTCTTTATTATTCCATATGACATTTTGGATTGCTTCTTCTATTTCCTTTAAGAATGACACTGAAATATTGGTGGGTATTGCATTGAATTTGTAGATAGCCCTTGGCAGGATTGCCATTTTCACGATGTTAATCCAATCCAGGAGCACGGGAGGTTTTTCCATTTCTTCAGTTCTGCTTTACTTTCCATTTTCAGGTTTTGAAAGTTTTCATCATAAAAGTCCTTTACATTCCTAGTTAATTGCTAAATACTTTATTTTCTTTTAGGCTATTGTAAATGGAGTTGCTTTCTTGATTTCTGCCTTGCTCCTTTTATTTTTTGCATACAGGAAAGCAGTTGATTTTTGAGGGTTAATTTTATACCCTGCTAATTTGCAAAAGTTTCAAATCAGCTCAAACAACTTGGGAGTGGAGTCTATAGGGCTCTTTAAATACAGAATCATGTCATCCATAAAGAGGGAATGTTTCACTTCCTCTTTCCCTATTTGGATCCCCCTTATGCTTGCTTCTTGCCTTACTGCTCTGGCTAGGAATCCTAATGGAGTGGGGAGAGTAAGCATCCTTGTTTCATTCCTGATTTTAGAGGAAATGGCTTTAGCTTTTCCCCATTAAGTATAATGCTAGCTGTAGGTTTGGATATAAATTTTTTATCTTTCATTCAAGAATTAAATAGGAATATATGTAGTACTTAGATAATGATTGTTCCTAAAACAATACAAATTTATATAACACTTTAAATCTGGGTTCTGGTGGCTCACATTTGTAAAATCCTGGCTATTCAGGATGCGGAAAGCTGAAAAATTCAGTTCAAAGTCCATCTGAGCAAAAAAGTCTCTGAGACATTCACCTCCAGTAAACTACTCCAAAAATGCTGAAAGTAGCACTGTGGCACCGGTGGTCAAATGCTAATCTTGCACAAAAGAAGCTTAAGGACAGTGCCCAGTCCCTGAGGTCAAGCCCCAGGACTGGAACAAAAGAGAGAGAGAAAGAGACAGAGACAGACACAGACACAGAGATATCACTTAAAACCATATTTAAGTGCTATATAAATAATTACACTTATCCTTTCCATAACTAGTGATATTTATTCCATAATAAATGATGATTTAATAATTTTTCTTTAATTTGTATGGGTCTCTACTTATATTGTAAACAAGTTGGAAAGAGGAGTAATATTACATTTACTATATGATTTCTGAACACATATGGTGCTTAATTTGATAACATTATTTTTGTAAGAACTGTAAATAATAGAAGCAAAAGTTTGATTTTATTTTAATATGTATGGTTTTCAGACAATTTTTCAGTATAAGCAGCATAGTTATTTAAAAGCAGTGGCTCAATTTAGCTCACATGGGAGTATTAAAAAGATTATAAAATATACGGGGACCCAGTGAATTGGGAATGCTTAGTCAGAGTGGCCTTGAAGTCTGTTTTCAAGATTTCACAGTTAAGTCTAATGCACAGCCATGCCTAGAAACCACATACATGATACATTATAATCCATTCAGTTAAGAACATTTGCTTCCTTGAAGAAAAGAGAAATAGAAAATTCATTTTAAGTAGCTGAATGAATTGTGTTACTAGCCATCACCATTGCCCTTGACAATGTTTAACATAAATAAGCTTCAAAAAATGGACAAATAATACCATTCCCTTTAAGGTAATAGAACAGGGGTTCAATTGTATTACAGCGCCTTATTCTTTTAAATTTTATCTAGTGTTGTTTGTTTGTCTGAAAAGAAAAATAAAATATATTCAATTGAGTAGGATTGAGCAGGGACAAGTCATGAGAACACTGATTTATAAAACAATACACACAATTACATATCCTGCTGTCTCCATGAATTACAGTATTACCACATAAGTTTGAAGTTAATTATAAAAGTCGGGATGCTTTTTCAATGCCTTCTAGAGAAAACACCCATAGGACATAAATCATCTAAAAAGGCAGGAAGATGACTGTGAATTCAATGGGACCAGTGTGGAAGCCTTATCAGAGAACCATTTAATGTCACCTCACAACCTAACTAGTTAAGGAGTGAATACCAGCTCTGTCATGCTTTTTCACTAAGTCAACAAGCATTTAAAGGCTAGTTATTTTAAAGAAAATGTAGATATGTTGATACACAGAGAAATAAAATACAGCTTATAAATGCTAATCTACAGAGAAAACTACATACACACATGGATATATTTCAGGATGAGGTTTCTGGTAAAAGAACATTTAAAAGCTTAGATGGATGATCGTGAGGAAAGAGTTATAATTTCCATTATGTGCCATTGTCTACCATTATTAAAAATATTGTAAAGGAGGTCATGCTTCCTTTTGGCCTAGCAGAGTCTATTAAGTATAATGAACATAGAGAAAGCCTAGAGAGAGAATTATAGTGCTATATATTTATTTAGTGTATAACAGCATATGTTTGTCTGGAGCATTCACATGAAGGATAATCTGGAGAGGTGATTTAGAGAATAAGGCTCCTGGTTTTATCTTAAAAAAAGAGATGTCTTTTATGAAGCCATTGAACTTTATGAAAGTTTTTGAATGGAGGAAAGGACAGAAAGAGATTTTCATTTTAGAGAAGTTTCTGGGAAGCAAATTTTCAATGAATTCAAAGGTGTACTTTGAAATAAAATCACATTTGATAAAGTATTCTGTAAACTATGCACAAAATAATACTTATAAGAAATAAAAGAATTTTTTTTTTTTGCCAGTCCTGGGCTTGAGCTCAGGGTCTGAGCACTGTCCTTGGACTTTCTCAAGGCTAGAGCTCTACCACTTGAGCCTCAGCACCACTTCTGGCTTTTTTCTATGTATGTGGTACCGAGGAATCGAACCCGGGTCTTCATACATGCTAGGCAAGCACTTTAACCACTAGGCCAAACTCCCGGTCCCAAGAAATAAAAGAATTTTTGTCTGATGGTATTTAGTATTACTCACTGAGGCTAGAAATGCTTAATCAAGAACATTGGGAGAAATGAACAAAATGAATTCCCAGGAACATGATTAAAATTATTACTTAGACCTAGCATTTGGAAATATTTTATTTTTATATGGTGGCATGGTCAAGGGATAGAGCACCTACCCAACAAGCTGAAATCTTGAGTTCAAACTATAGAACTGTAATATTAATGTTATTAGTAATAATAAGTTCATTATTTATATACCAAAAATGTACAATTCTCATCTCATTTAAATCACTAATTAGTAGAAACACTAAATTAAAGGAGCTACCTGATTTCGTGAATAGAATAGGTAAATGTCAAGCTTTCCTCCTATTTAACAAAGAAACAAAAATAGTGTCTATTGTGCATGGTTGTCTTGAGATTTAAATATATAATTAGCAATTTTGCAACATGTTTACATATATATCATTGGGATTTATGGCATAGTAATAGGCAGTTTGCATAATAGGCATATTTCTTAAATGAAAAAAGCTATTTTCCAAGCAATATTATTTTAAAATGCATAAATTAAATGAACTTATAACCACCTGGGAAAATGAAGTCTATGATATCTCTAAATTTGTTGGATTAAACTATTGTAAGTAATAACACATTAACTATTTTATTATTTATAATAATAGAAATGTACCATTAAAATACAGTTGAATAAGACTTTTAATTTTTATTTGAATTAGAAATCAAATTTTCTTTATTTTAGGTTAATAGGTGATTTATAGAGGAAGCTGCATTTGTCCACTAAGATTATCTAAGTATAGCATCGTAATCTGATTTTCTAGTAAGCAAAAGTCCCTAATCCCAAGTTAATTCTGTGACTCATTATTATTTTATTTAATGTTTGTAATTGTTTTGCTTGGTTTTATAACAATAGGTGGGAGAATACTTCTTTTATTCATATGTTTTCCTTATTTGATAAACAAATATGATTATTTTCAGTATACAAAGTTAGTTGCATGTAGGTTATTAAAAATGCTTTACTTTCTGTTAATCATCATGAGATTTATACATTTGAGGATAAAATGTCTGAAATTACTTAAACCAAGTTAATCAGATATTAAGAAAATTTAGAATGTCTTTGATCTAGATTCATTGTACTTACAAGCTGATATTAATTAAAATCCACATTTCCAACTTCTTAAATACAACAAAATTAAGGAAGTATAGTTCTATTAAATATTCTGATTTATTGGAATCTAGTTTATATATTTTTTTCTTTTTTCTTTGCCAGTCCTGGGCTTTGAACTAGGGCCTGAGCATTGTCTTTTGAATTTCTCAAGGCTAGAGCATAAGCTACAGCACCATTTCTGGCTTTTTCTATGTATATATGGTACCTAGGAATTGAAGCTGGGTCTTCATGTATGCTAGGCAAGCATTCCACCACTAGTCCAAACTCCTGACCCCTAGTTTATATATTTTTTTAGGAATTTTCTGAGCATAAATATGAATTCATACACATTTTACCTATTTGAGATATACATATATACATTTGAGTAGATAAAAACAAAATGTTCTGTTCATACATCTTCATTCTCACATTGGCAAAACAACCAGTTAAGAACTCTAAACGCAGTCATGGTACCTATGTTTTTGCATCACTGTTAGAGGGCTCAGTGAGTAAACATTGAGCCATTGTTGCTGAAGGAAACGAACTTTAAGTTACTGGGTCCTGTTAAATTATTGTGACTATATAATCACAGAATTTTCCATGAACCATTCAAGAGATGATCTTTGGTGTTGTGTCCTTCTTAGACAACCCTTATTAAGTATGTTGTACTTATTCAATAACACTGAACTTATCACCAAGAGCACTGTTAGTTATGGCTAAATGAAGTTTATATAATACATTTTCTCTATGACACACACCATACCAATTTAAACCAAGTATACAAAACAGTACTACAACATGGCTCTTAGGCAATTTTAAACGATAAAATAACCAATAAGAAGCCAAGAAATGTGAATAATATATCATTAAATAGACTGGGAAAATACACTTGCTTGCCAAGATCCACAATAATACAATAGCATTTATTTTCAATGCAAACCATAATGCTAGCTAACTCCAGTTTCAACTAGTGAATGAAAATAAAATGGAAGGAAAGAAAGAAATGAGAAAGGGAGTGGAGAATTAAAAAGAAAAGAAGGGGAAAGCTCAAGGATATATAACTGAGACCTGAAGTTTGATAAGAAATTAGATAGTGGAGGCTTAGCATATAGATCAGTATCACCTACATAGCATGATCAAAGCACTACATTCTATTTTCAGCAATTAAAAATAATTATGATTACTTTATTAGCAATATTTTCAATTATTTACTTATCATTGCCATTTATTGTTATTTTATTATTGTTTTTTTTGGCCAGACCTGGGCTTGAGCTCAGGGCCTGAGCAGTCCTTGGACTTTTCTCAAGGTTAGAGCTCTACCACTTGAGCCACAGTACCACTTCCGGCTTTTTTCTATGTATGCAGTACCGAAGAATCAAACCAGGGCCTTCGTGGATGCTAGACAAGCACTCTACCACTAGGCCAAACTCTCCACTCCTATTATTGTTTTAATGTCATTATTTCCATTTATTATTATTACAACAAATACATCAATTACTGAGTGATATGTGTCCTTTGTCTAGCACATAAATAATATGCTTCCTTTAAAGAGTGCGCTTTAAGCACAAGGAAGTAGTAACTTTAATTTACCCCAAATCATACCTGGCTTCTATCCCCCTCCCTCCCTCCCTCCCTCCCTCCCTCCCTCCCTCCCTCCCTCCCTCCCTCCCTCTCTCTCTCTCTCTCTCTCTCTCTCTCTCTCTCTCTCTCTGTTTTCTGCCAGTACTGGGGCTTGAACTCACCACTTGGGCACTGTCTCTGAGCTTGTATTGCTCAAGGCTAGCATTTGAGCCAGAGAACCACTTTCAGCTTTTTCTGGGTATGTGGTACTGAGGAATTATACCCACGGCTTCATGAATGATAGGCAAGTGCTCCACCGCTAAGCCACACTACTGGCCCCTTCTTATTAACTTTAGTATATCTAAAGGGGAAAGAACTCTTTGTTTACAATCAACTGAAGCATATATTTTCCTCTAGGAAGCATTGCATGCCTTAGAAATGTTGTTTTTCACAGGAGAAATCTTAAGGCCCATTTCTTGCTGACTATCAAAGTAGAGTAAGATTCCAAATAAATTACAGTGTCTGGCTTTTCCTATATATTTAATATTATTTATTTTGCTACCTAATAACTATAATTGCATGCTGAGGAAAAAAAATAAGCACCTTCTGTCTACTTCATATTCATTACTGTTTCATTTAACATACAATACTATAACAGTGTGATATTTCTCCACATTTAATAAACTCAGTAGTAAGAGAAGAAATAGGATACTTATTAGCAAAACACACATTAAAAAGTTTAAAAAGCACTAACAATTTAATGAGATGGTCATTAAAAATTTGTCATTGAACTACTGTGAATTACATTTTTATTCCAGATTTATATGCCATCTACGTGTATTATAGTAGAAATTGTCTGCATTAAAATATTGGATAGATTATAGCCCAGTGAATGCTTTAATCAACTGGGTACTCTTCTAAATATTTTATCTTAAATATCTTATTTATTTTATTTATCTATTTATTCACTCATTCCTCCTAGCATGAAAGGGATATAGATGCCATATCATTTCTAATATCACTATAAACAAATAAATCCCAAGCAAAAATATTGTTTCTGATTGTTTCAACTTTCTGTAAATGGTATATAATATATATATATATATGTATATTCCGGCAACTAACTATGAATTTTTAAGCAAATCACTAGGGGTTCACAAAAATATAGTCATGCTTCTGATCCAGAGTTTGCACTTTTACAGGTAGAACACAAGATGATTAAGTACAACAAATGAGAGTTAAAGAATGAATTCTGTGGCACAGATTTTTAGGTATTTCACTTTTGGAGAAAAAGAGATGAATATGAGAATAAAATATTAAATAAAGTTTAACATTCATATTGTAGCTCAAATTGCATTGAGTTAAATGAAGTTGGATGAAAGAAAAGACATGTAGTCCAGACAAAGCAATAAAGGTTTTCTGTTTTTTAAAAAGAGTATGTTAGACTTTTTTTGATGCCTTTTTCATCAAAGTCAAAATGATTGCTATTCTGAATATAATTCCTTTTGGTTATAAATTCTCCCAAATTTCCTTCAATATTTAGATCTGAAATATTATCAATAATGACAAAATTTGACTTTTCCTTACCGTCAGTTGATGATTTTTTTTTGCCAGTTCTGGGCTTGAACTTAGGGCCTGAGGCTGTCCTTGGACTTTCTCAAGGCTAGAGCTCTACCACTTGAGCCTCAGCACCACTTCCAGCTTTTTTCTATGTATTTTAACCCGGGTCTTTGTGCATGTAAGGCAAGCACTCTACTACTAGGCCAAACTCACAGCCCCAGTTGATGATTTTTTTTGTCTAGTTAAACTACATCCCCTGAACTGTTTGGTCAAGTAGTCAAAATTTTGAAGTAAAGGTATTTCTCATAGGTGATTAATATATAAATCAGAAGTCTTTGAGTTAAATAGCTTTTATTTTGCATAATGTGCGTGGATCTCATTGCGTATTAGTTGAAGGTATTAAGATAAACACTAATGTTTCTTTAAAAAGTCCGCAAAAGATACACAACCAGGGCTCAGGTCTATAATCCAAGCTTCTCAAAAGGCTAAGATATGAGGATCTGCATTCGAGGCTGGTTCTGACTGAAAAGTCTATAAGACACTTATTTTCAAATAACTGGTAGATTAAAAAGTAGAAGCAGAGGTGCATGCAGGACAAGTGACAGAGCCCTGGCCTTGTTATACAATGCTCAGAGAGAGCTCCCTGAAACTGCATTCAAGGCCAGACTAGCTAAGGTTAGAATCCTTAACTACGGTGCTGGCATTACATCTCCTACAATCTAACTAGCTTATGGCTTTCTTTCTCTAATCTTCCCCACAGTGTATGTACAAGTTAATCTCCTACTCATTCTTTTTTTGGAATTCTTAGTAAAATATTATCCTTGCCTTTGTATTTATTTACTCTACCTGGCAAAAGCAAGCTTTACTTTGTACATACCTAATTTTGACATTCAGACAAAAGAGTAATAATAACTTGTTATAAAGTATCTTTTTGAAAGGCCATTGCTATTTTGTTTTACTGGGGACAATGAAAGACAAATCAATTCCTTCAAATAATAATCAAGCATAAAAAAATATGCAAAATAAGTCAATGAAAATTATCTTGTTTGCAATTCTGCCAAAGGTCACACCATGCATAGCATAAAATACTTTTTGATTGTCACAGAATCCTGTAATTGGAGGTCCTATTAAAGGAATTTCATAAGATTTTACATTAAACTGTGAAAACTCTTTCTTTTGTCCATTTTTATCAGAATCTTAATAGTGACTACGTGTGTTCTTTTTGACATAATTAAAATCACAACCACTTAAATGTATTCAAAATGATCCAAGAACGAAGACAAATGTGATTTTTTCCTATCAGCCAACAAACAGCACTAGGGCCATATATATACTGTCTAAACAGCTCACCCCACTGGGAAATATCAACCTGCCTATTAAGGGATGGCATTATTTTTCAGGATGATCTGCTCCATGTACTGCTACCCAGCATGCCATCCATAACACTCTAGATAAATGGAAGGGACTGAAAGATTTATGAACTCATGAATTCTTTTATCACAGGGAACCCCAGTCAAATTCACTAGAGTATTTCTCATTCCTATTTGAAGATCTTTTGGAAAAATAGAAAAATGTGTGATGAGAAGTGATGGGACATTAAAATTGACTCCTATTTACTAGGTATAGTGCTATGAATGGATAGAGTAAAAGGAACGTTAAAAGACACTATACCTTTTTTAGGTCACATATACATAAAAGGGAGTTTACTGTAGATGTCTATATGTTTTATACATCTATTAAATGAGGAGCTTTTTAAAAATTATCCTTGATATACTAGGAAGATTGTGATTTTATAATGCATCATAATCTTTATAAAGTATTTGGTATTATAATGATAGAAAATCATAAAATATGCTGTCACTGTATCTGAATGTGGTGCCTGGTATAATGTATATACGTTTATTTGTTTATTTGGGAAGGTAAGGGTAAAACAAGATGGAGTAGGAGGGGGTGAGAGAAGTGAAAGTGGAGGAAAAACATGGAAAGGGGTAACAATCTTCATGAAATAAGGTACCCACTACTTGATGAGTGTAATTATAACCCTCTGTACATTACTCTGACCATAAAAATTTTAAAAAGAAAATCATAAAATATTTCATTTATATTAAAAATAATAACATAAATTTGCAAGTATACATTATTTTGTATGATTTTTATACCTTTCAAATAACATTTTTATATAATAGCTTCAAAATAGGTTTCCTTGCTCTAAATGATACATTACCTATACCTAGTAAATTGCTTTCTCTAAATGATGAATGATCAAAGGACTACTTAGAAAACTTTCAGCATATTATTTTTTATTACGTAGATACACTGGTGTTTCCTGCAAATAATTAACCACAGAAGTATAAAAGTACATTTCCTTATTACTGACTATATTTCATTTGAGTTTCCTCAGTCATATTTTTTTTAATTTTGCAGGAAGAAATGCAACTTAATGTCTTAAATTGTTGACTAAAAGACTCAATGAGTTTATTCAATAAACAATACTTACATTACTTAGTCTTATTTTAGATTCCTCTCAGATCTTGAAAATAAATTCAACTATAATATATTAAATTGTAAGAACCAAAAGTTGTGTTTAATATACACAAATCTCAATCCTTAATATATATACACATATATAACATATTTACTAATTTATTTTGCTTAATCACTAAATTCTAAGACATTACAATTACTCTATAATATGTATGACCCTTAGAAAAATCTGTAGCAGAGTGAAGAATGCCATGTATTTATATGAGAGAAATGTGAAAGAGAGGATGAAGGAAAGGCAGAGAGAAAAAGGCAGTATAATTTTGAATGACCCTTTAGGAAATCTGCACATATAATTTCCTGAAAGTAATATAGGGTTTATATAGTATGTTGTACTGATTAATTTATAGATATGAAATATATCATGTAACTTCATGCCCACTAGTCCAGACTGTTGATTGTAAATTGTCATATCTAGGACAATCAAATTTCATATGTTTTTAAAAGAATCTCATTGCTAAAGAACAACAAATTGGAAGAATCTGTCTAAGATAAATATATATTTGCAGATTGTTTCCTGGATAATTTCTTTTATTGAAATGATCGGCCTTAAGCAATAGTTTGACAAGTATGAATATTGGGAAAGTTTTATTTAATTGGGTGCATTGGCTCTATTAGACAAGATGTGGAAATTACTCAAATTAAATGATAATGTAGCTTCAGAATTTATACAAAATTTGATGGGCAGTGTTTTTTGTTTAATGTTCCATTACCACATCCATCATCTCATGTGCATTGTCAACAAAGAATATCTAATAGTCCCATTTTCATTTCATCTCTTTTGAAAATACTTGAAGAATTGAAAAGTTGATGTTAAGATGTGTTGGGGACTCTCTAGGAAATATTTCCATCTCATTAGGCTAGTTGCCCAGAAGTTCAGGAAGCAAAGTCAGACAATGAATTTCAGATGAAATCACAGAATCACAATACATTTTCAGAGTGACAATGAGCCTGGAGAGGGATTTAATAATAAATCAACACTCGTCTTCACTTTAATATATTAATCTCTCTGGCATATCTTGGGACATGGCCAAGTAGGAGATTTTGCTACTCTGCTTTGAGAGAAGTTGTGAAAAGACAAAAGAGAACACACTAGTAATAAATGTGTGTTCATGCCCTAGTATGTGACTTGAACATTGTGTCACCTGGAGAAATGAAAATGCAAAACCTTTAAAAATTTTCAAGTATGTAAGAAATTAAGAACAAAAAATTACCCAATGGAGTATCTGTTTAATTGAAATTCCAAGATCTGATTTCAATACAGTAGCCAAAAATATCCATGGTTGTAAAATGCAGGTGTGTCAAGAAATGAAACTAGGTCTTAGATGTGTTGTTTTAGGGAGAGATGATAAGGAAAGAGACACCAATTAAAACTGAAAAACTGAAATATAAGATTAACTAAACAAGATAATCTAGAATGACAGAATGTTTTTAATACCACCTTTTTAAAAATTTTATTTTTTGTTGTGAGGCTTGAAGTCAGGGCCAGGTTGCTGTCCCTGAGCCACTTTGTACTAAAGACTAATATTCTAACACTTGAAACGCAGTGCACTTATGGCTTTTAAGTGGTTTCTTTGGAGATAAGAGTCTCAAGGGGACTTACCTGACTAGACTGGCTTCTGACAGTGATTCTCAGATCTCACCCTACTGAGTGGCTTGAATTAGAGGCATGAGTGACCAGCATCCAGCTTAACCCCACCTTTTTACAGATTAAAAAAAATACACCTGGAATGTTTCAAATTATTTTTCCCAAGGCCAAAGAAGAGTTGGCTGACCCATTAGTCACTTTTGCTTTGCTGTTACAAAATACTTCACAGAACCAACTTAATGGAGGAAGGATGCATTTCAGCTCATTGTAACAGAGGAATTAGTCTTTCATTGTTCAGTATATCATGGTAGAGCAAAAAATTTTTAATCAAAAGAGAGACAGAGGGTACAAGAAAAGGTTGGGGAAAAATATAACCTCAATGACACAACATCACTAACCTACTGCTTCCAACTACAATCTACCTGCTTCATTCACCACCTTCCAAAGCAGCCATCAAATTTAAATGCATCGCAGACAATCCTCTTTAGATATGCCCTTACAGATATTCCTCAAAGTATGTTATACTCATCTTTTTAGTATTTCTCAATGCAATCAACTTGATGTCTAACCATTACAAATGACATCAGAAAATTTATGTTTCTATAGTAGATAAACTTTTCATTTTCTGGATTTAAGTATTCTGAGTTTTCTTGAAAGTATATCTGACATGCAATATACATCAGTTGCTGCTACAAATTTCCTCTAATGGAGAGCATCTTTGTAATTTTCCCTTAATACCTATTAGAAATGTAGGTTGTTGAGACACACTCAAATAACACTTGTACCCTAGAAGGAATGAAAGGGAGAAGAATTTTTCCTTTCAAGTCATCAGGTTACAGTTCTGAAAGCTTTTGAGTTTGTAAAAATGTTAACCTTGCTTCAACTTCCTCCACACACCATGAAAGTGCATTGCAGTCACATATTATTCTACAATTTTAGAAGTCAATAAAATACTGAGACATTTCAGGTTGTGAATGGCTTTGTTTTTATATCTATACAAGAATAATTAGTTTCCTTCTTTGTTTAAAAATTGATCTCTTTCAGATTATTTCTGGCAGAATTTTCCATAAGACTTTACACCATTCTTACTTCACATACACTCATCTGGAAGATTAATTCTTCAAAGTAGTTGTAATAAAAATCATATATGTCTATCTATATTTTAATGTAATTATGGATTTTGTGTTCTTTCCCTTAATCATATTAAATTTCTATTTTTTGCAATTTCTAAGACAATCTTTAATATTGTAGCCTGTCAATTCTATTTATAATTCTATTTAATGTTTCATTATCAGTATGAACTGAAATGAAGCTGACATATTGTGGATAATGAATCTGTGAAAATTATTTAACATATAATATTTTATGTAATTTGTCCCAAATGTGATACTTAGTAATTTTTTTAAATTTTTTTTGGCCAATCCTGGCTTGGGCTCAGAGTATGAGCACTCTACTTGGATTTTCTGAAGGCTAGAGCTCTATCACTTGAGCCACAGCACCACTTCTGGCTTTCTTCTATGTATGTGGTTCCAAGGAACCAGGTCTTCGTGCATGCTAGGGAAGCACTCTACCACGAGGCCAAACTCCCAGCCCAGTACTTAATATTTTTTTTTAATTTAAAAACCTCTAAACTTTCTTGCCACTAACACATCTTAATTTTAATCCAGTTAAGCTTCTATAGAAATGTAGCAATTAGTTTAGCTTAAGATTGCATTAAAGACCAAAACAGAAGTTTACATATTGCATTTTGAATGACAGATACCCAAATAAACTATTATAGTAATAGTAAACAATGTGGCTTAATATTTTACTGCAGACCAATATAGAAGTTTACATGCCATATTTTGGGAAAAATAACTATTAGGTATAAACAGTAGGATTGGAGCTCAGTTCACCAGGATGCACATAGTATATTTTGTTCTAAAAACTGTTATTAACCACACAACCTTTCAGTGTTAGTAAATTGGTGTTTAGGTTAACAATTAAACATGCACGGCATGTGCTGAACAGATTTTCACCTTTGTGACTGAAGAGTGTTCACCAGATGATGACGTATATCAGCTGAGTGCCCTTCAGACTACTCCGATAGCATCAAGAACTATCCCACAAAAATGTTGACACAATGCTCATCCAGCTGAACCTGCCAACCCAGTCTGTTTTCACTGCCTCTTACTGCAAAGTGTAACTCTGCACCAGCTGGCCAGATCCTCACATATTCTAAAGCAAGAATAGGTTTTGTGTTTGTTTGTTTGTTTATCTAGTGTATCTAGTTGAGATTGAGGAGGATGAAAAAAACAGACATTTAAAATTAAAACAGAGGACGTAAGTTTGGCCTATTTGTAGGTGCTTGCCTAGCATGCATGAAAACCCAGATTGAATTCCTTGGAATCACATACATAGAAAAAGCCAGAAGTGGTACAGTGGCTCAAGTGGTAGAGTTGTAGCCATGAGAAAGCCCAAGGACACTGGTCAAGCTCAGAGTTCAAGACCCAGGGCCATCAAAAATTTTTAAATAAATAAATAAAACTAAAATAGAGTCAAGAATTATAATGGCTACTTTTATCACATTAATATTATATATATATATATCAAATGTAATTTGTTACTTAACATCTATTCTCAGTATTGAAGTTTGTACATGAAAGAAGAAAATGAGCTAAAATGGAAAGATTAGAAAATATTCTGTGTAGAAATAATTTTAATGTTTTTCATTGCCATATTTTTATTTACTTGATTAGAGGAACACACTTTAATTATAAAATGTGAATCTGCACTAAACTAAAAAAAATGTAATATGCAATGGAATGGTTAGTAGAGTAGGTTCTTTAGGAAATCAATCATTAATTCAAATCTAAAACAGAATTTCTGGTTTAAATATCTGTGTGTATTTTCTTTAGGCAAATAGCTAAGAATAACACATAACATTTCTTAAAAGAAATTGGTTAAAGCCAGGTGCTGGTGGCTCAAGCATGTAATCCTAGCTACTCAAGAGACTAAGATCTGAGGATCATGGTTCAATGCCATCCAGGGTACAAAAGTATGTGAAACTCTTATCTCTAATTAGCCACCAGAAAACCAGAAGTGACACTGTGTTTCAAAATAGTAGCCTTGAGCTGAAGAGCTCAGGGACAGCACCCAAACCGAAAGTTCAAGCCCCATGACAGATGAAGTAGAAGGAAAAGAAGGAGGAGGAGGAGGGGGAAGGGGAGGGGGAGGAGGAAGAGGAGAGAAGGAGGAGGGGGAGGGGGAGAAGGGAGGAAAAGAGAAAAAAAGTATTGGTTAAACTGAAGGTAATGTAAAATAAATAAATAACCAAACAAAGCAAATAAAGTTATAAGTTGATACACAAAGTTTACAATGAAAGAGAGATATACAAATCACAACATTTTATCATCTTTTAAAAATATCGATCATTATGTAAATATGAAATAAATATCTTTATCACTTACTTCCCTGCTCAGTTTATTTAAAGATAATTTAGAGGCGGGAATGTGGCCTAGTTGTGGAGTGGGTTTGATTCCTTGGTACATATATACAAGTGGTGCTGTGGCTGAAGTGGTAGAATGCTAGCCTTGAGAAAGCTCAAGGACAGTGCCCAGTCCCTGAATTCAAGCCCTAAGTCTGGCACAAAAAAAGTATATTCATGCTGTTTTCATTTATATGTAAATTAGAATGTTTTTCTTGTGAACAGTAAAGTCACATCCACATTGCTATTAAGCCATTGTGATTCTTTGTTAAGAATATCTTAAACATATAATAGTGCAAATCAGGAAAGCCATCTGGCCTATGTTTCTTGGGGTTTGGCTGACTTCACTTAATATAACATAATGTTTATGGAAATTAAATTCCAGGTGGAAGCAATAGTTCTTTATGATTATTATTATTATTATTATTATTATTACTGTTACTCTTACTATTATACTGTTTGCAGTTATTTCTTTGTACTTTCCATTTTTCCCTTTTGGTCTATTCACAGTTGTCAGTATTTTTTAAATTTCTATCCTCTTTGTTTTATACATGTTTACTTGATTTGGGGAAGTAAAGGGGAATCACCAAATGATGGGACAAAGGATAAACCAATGCACCAGTGTTAAACATTATGTTGGAAATGAACTTGATGACTTGGGTGGGAGGAGGAGAGTAGCAGAGAGAAAGTGGGAGAAAACTAGAAAGGGGTAATATTTTTCCAAAAGAACTGTTCTCATTATCTTACTAATTGTAACTCTTCTTTCCACCACCTTTACAATATTTTTTAAAGAATAAATAGGAGGGGGACCAGGAGTTTGACCTAGTGTTAAGAGTGCTTGCCTAGCATGCATGAAGACTCTGTTCCAGTCCCAGGTACCACATACATAGAAAAGTCAGAAGTAGTGCTATGCCTCAAGTGGTAGAGTGTTAGTCTTGAGGAAAAAGCCCAAGGACAGAGCTCAGGCCCTGAGTTCAAGCCCCAGGACTACAAAATTAACTAACTAAATAAATAAATAAATATAGTAGAAATGAAGAGCAGAAAGTAGGCAACACTACCTACTGAAGTATGTCCTTCCAACTGCCAGATTGAGGTCTCTGCTTTATGCCCTAATTAATCTTCCTAGTCACGAAAGATGTGACCCAACCAGGCTCTCCTTGAGCTCACACTTCTAAGGACTAGACACTTTAAATGTACAAAGAATGAAAATACAAGTGATACAGATATGTATGAGTTCCCTGGATAAAAATCTTTGCAGACACATCATGTCACATAAAAAAAACATAAAGGACTCTGAATGAGAATGACAATAGCACATAAACAAATCCCAAAGTCCTATTCATGCAGATTTTGACATCTCTGCTCTACTAGTCAAGCCCCATGGCCTGTGAATCCATGGTTGGCAATTTTGCCTACAAAGGGTCATTTGAAAATAACTGGATATTCATTTGGCATTCAGAACTGGGGTGGGTGGGCACTTGGTGTATCAAGTGGATCAATAATACTGCTAAAAATACTCAGTATGCAGAGCAGCTACAGAAAAAATGAGTCATCTGATTCAAAATACCAACCATGATGAAACTACAGTTCTGAAAGCAGCTTTTAAATGGTGTATGCTGGCCCTGTATGTAGTTAAGTATTTAAATGTTGACAAGCATACTTACCTTACTATTTTCTTTTTCTTTTCATTTTTTTAACCAGTCCTGAGGCTTGAACTCAGGGTCTTTAGGCACTGCTCTTGGGCTTTTACAAGACTACCACTCTATCACTTGAGCCACAACACCACTTCCGGCTTTTTCAGTGTACATTATGCCCTGGAACCAACCCAGGGCTTTTAGGAGAACACCCTACCAGTAGGCCACACTCCTGGCCCTCTTTCTACTTTCCTTAAGATTATGAAGAACCATGAATGAGTCTAAAGTGTTTGACTAACCCAAATTTAGAGCAAATGTGTAAGTAGATGTGTATAAATTTGCACAAATGTTAAGCAAATTATATAGAATTCAAGATATTAATTCAGTAAAATACCTCCTGGGCCAGGAACATGGCCTAGTGATAGAGTGCTTGCCTAGAATCCATGAAGCCATGGAGCCCGGGGTTTGATTCCTTAGTACCACATACACTAAAAAAGCCAGAAGGGGTGTTGTGGCTCCAGTGGTAGAGTGCTAGCCTAGAAAAAGTCCAAGAGCAGTGCCCAGGCACTGAGCTCAAGCCTTAGGACTGGCAAAAACAACAAAAACAACAACAAAAAAGAAAACCACTCTTACCTTTAATGATGGGTTAAAGGGGTTGCATGAGCATAGATTTGTGTGTGATACTCATCAAAATGCCTTCTATTCATATAATGTTTGTTTAATCATCCTCCTTTGTATAACTATTTAAACATGGAGGAAAATCATTAAAAAACTATAATTTCCTCTAAAATATTTTATCATGGAATTGAGACTTCTTCCTTTCTGTGTTTCATCCAAAACACAGGTTTGTTTTTCTCTTGGTAAGCCCAACCTTTATGAAGACCTTTTTGTGTGTGTGTGGGTCTTGAGGCATGAACTCAGACTGGGCTCTGTCCCTGAGCTCTTCAGCTCAAGGCTACTGCGTAACCCTTTAGCCAAGCCCCCTCCCCCTCCCATTTTCTAGAGGTTAATTGGAGGTAAGAGTTTCAGGTCCTTTTGTGCCCAGACTGGCTTTGAACCTTGATCCTCAGATCACAGTCTCCTGAGTAGCTAGGATTACAGGAGTGGGCCACCGTGCCCAGCTGTTTAAATATGAACTTCTTTCTTGCTCACTAAACTTTAAGATCTGTATAAACAAACAGCATGTAATAATTAATATTTACTAAGCACTTATGAAAAGCCAGGCACTGTCTTAAGTCATGCACATTTTTTATTGTAATGTATGGAGGGGTCTCAGTCACATTCACCAAACAGAGGGTAACACCATTTCTCACACATTGACACCCCCTCCATGTTTTTGTCCCCATTTCTCTCTCCTGACCCCTTCTAATCATCTTTTTCCCCCCTTCAAGCACAAATTGTGTATGAACAAACTTCACAACTACAAACTATGCACTATTGGCACAGACGAGGAAAAGCCATACATCTGTAATTCAAAGCAAACAGTTGACCTCGTGGTGTACTGCATATCACTATGCTCTTCTTTTACCCTTTAAGAGACTCTCCAGAACAACTGCTGTCAAAAGCACAGCAGATGTCCAAAATAGCACTGAATAAATGTTCAATCCTAAACACAATATTTCAAATGAATCACAATTGAGATGTAATAGATTTTTTTCACACTTTATTCAGTATTTCATCATACATAAAGTGAGCCAACATTCTTAAAAGCTGAAATTTATTTGAAGATTTATATAAACTGTATATAAACTTGAGGCCCTGAGTTCACACTTCTGTAATACAAAGTTTGTAAACAAATTCACACATATCTTATTGAGGGTGTATGCATGTGGATGTGCATCTGTGCCCACATGTATGTGAGTGAGTGTACATGTGCCAGCACATGTACATGGGGACTAGACATAGCTTCAAGTTTGGCACTCTACCATTTGAGCCACAGTTCCATTTCTGGCTTTTGGGTTGTTCTGTGGAGATAAGGTTTCTCTCTCATGGACATTCTTGCCCAAGCTGCCTTTGAACCACCACCTTCAGACCTACCATCTTCTAAGGAACTAGGATTATAGGCCTGAACCACCAACTCTTGCTTACCATGCATTTTTGTTTTTGTTTTTGTTTTTTTGTTTTTGTTTTTTTCCAGTCCTGGGCTTGAGCTCAGGGCCTGAGCACTGTCCTTGGGCTTTCTCAAGACTAGAGCTCTACCACTTGAACCTCAGCACCACTTCCGGCTTTTTCTATGTATATGATACCTAGGAATCGAACCTGGGTCTTCATGCATGCTAGGCAAGCACTCTACCACTAGGCCAGATTCCCAGTCCTACCATGCATTTTTAAAGGAACATATTTTAAGCTAAGAAGATCATGTACATGATCATAAACTCCTAAATACTACATTTTAACTTAAAACATTAAGTAAATAATCATATGCCAAAGACTTTTTAATATTACTCAAAAGTTCCGGACAGTTTTCCACATTGTCTTACTTGTACTATGAACTTCTATTATAATTAACAGACTCCTAATTTCTCTTTCTTCAATGTAATATGAAGTAAGAATTTAAAACATATGAGAAGCACCACTTCCGGCTTTTTCTATGTATATGGTACCTAGGAATCGAACCTGGGTCTTCATGCATGCTAGGCAAGCACTCTACCACTAGGCCAGATTCCCAGTCCTACCATGCATTTTTAAAGGAACATATTTTAAGCTAAGAAGATCATGTACATGATCATGAACTCCTAAATACTACATTTTAACTTAAAACATTAAGTAAATAATCATATGCCAAAGACTTTTTAATATTACTCAAAAGTTCCGGACAGTTTTCCACATTGTCTTACTTGTACTATGAACTTCTATTATAATTAACAGACTCCTAATTTCTCTTTCTTCAATGTAATATGAAGTAAAAATTTAAAACATATGAGAAGCAATCTAAACATAAAGAACTAAATTATTATTTTTCCTAGAATCATTTCACATTTACCACATCCGTACCTACTTAACACAATTATAAACAATGGTTTTTACTATTTTCAAAAAATTAAATGTTTCTTATGCAGAAACAGGATTCTTCCTCATCATACTTAACACAATAACTGATTTGGCTCATCTTATTATTCAACCAACAGAAGATGTAGTTAGTGGAAAATTAAAGAGAAACTCACTGACCCTCTGTAGGCACCAGCAAGACTGTTTTAGAGGAAATAAAAGTGAAAATAAAATATAATTCAATTCTAAAAGAGCAATTTTCCCTCTTGCTTGTCTTATTTGTTGAATTCCACTATGTAGATAAATTAGTACTGTGCAGACAGAATATTTGAAAATTTTTATTTAAGGGGGATTACAATAATGTATGTGTGTGTTCAACTTTTTAACTGAGAGGAAAAAATACATGACCAAAGTAAAATACATACTAATAGAATAGCCTTAAACATACTTTATCAAACATGTCAAATCAAATAAAATGGGAAATTAATAGGGCTACATGTCACTAAGATTTTAGTTTTTGCTCTATCTCTCAAAGTACTGGTGTGTGGTTATATTTTTTCTACAACAAAGCACTTTTTGTTTCATGTAATATATGAGGTGATGAGAACCTTTCTGCATAGTATGGAGTTGAAGACAGATACAGAATTATTAAGTTTGTATCCTCTCATAGCACTTTCCATTTGATGTTAGGGTAAATGGGACACACAACAAAAGATAAGAGCAGTGACAAAAAGAAAACTGGGAAAAGGTGATAGCAGTTCCATAACATCACTTCCCCAAATTTCCTCACATGATTCTATGTGTTAGGCCCTCCGGAGCACTTGGTGGCAGTAGTACAATTTGATGGAAGTGGGCCATGGAATGGGGCACCCTGGCCCTGGAAACTACAGCTGTCATTAGCAGAGTCCATATGGAGAGTACCCTGAATTCAACAGCTGACAGAGAGCCACCTGAAAATCAAAATCAATCTGTAATAGTGGGGTAGTTTGTGTCTTATTAGTCTCTAGTACAGAGCAAATTATAGAAGGACGTATACTGAGCTCCTTTCTAAGCTATAAGGTTTACAAGACATTTAGAAAACAATCTGAGTCCAAAGAGCAAGAGGCCTTTAAATAACTGAGGAAGAGGCCAGGAAATAACCAAGTCTGTGTTGATTCATCTGTAAACCGGAAATATTAACAAAGGCTCTGCTTTTCTCCTATGTCTCTTGTCATATTTAAATAGATAACATACAAATATTACCACATTTAAAAAATGAAATATTTCAGGAATATGAAAGGAACAGTCTTAGATTTTAACTCTTAGATTTAACTCTACAAGGCATATTTTGCATAATTTTATAACCTCATGTATTTATTTAGTTTCTTATTAAACAGTTGAAGATTTTATAGTGAAGGCTTTTACAGAGATAGTCTAATAATTTAAATTGATTATATTTTAATGATTGTCATATTTGTTGATTATCATAATTGTTCCAATATTATTCATTATTCATTGTAAAATAATACATGTAATCCAGATATTTATAACATTATTTAACTGGCTGATTCATTTGAGTATATAAATTGTATAAATATCAGTTTCACTGTGATATTGTCACACATGCATATAGTTAATTGATCAGTTTAAATGATAGAAAATTTTTTTCTTATAAAATTTTCTTTTGCATAAGCAAAACATCTAAAATTATACTAAAGATCTCCACAGAGATATTTGCAAAAATGCTTTAGCATATTTTATACTTCCTAAGACCATATTAATGTGGGAAACTTCATGTATTAAAAATATCAATTGTGAATAAATTCTGTGTATCTATTCAATATATACATGTGTGGATTGATTACGGCTTTGACTTTTGTGAAGTGTATCTACTTACTTATAATGTATGCATACATTTTATGTTAGGCTTTTCCCTATAGCCTATACTTACTCCAAAGTCTTAGATAATCCTTTGAGTTATTATTAGTGATAACAGCTCTTTGTGTGCTTGATCAACAATGTGTTTCCTGGTGCCAAAAGAAAAAAATATTGATAAGGTAATAAATGAAATATTTCATTAAAAGTTTTTAATCTTTAATAAATTTTTTGGATTAAAAGTTGATCAATATCAGTATTTACTTAGCTCCAATGAAATATCTACTTTAAATATACAACTAAAATTTATTTAATGTTACCTCTATAGCATATCATAAACTAACTAGGGCTAACAGTGAGTAGTGGTTTAAGCTTCTAAAGAAATGTAGTAAATCAATAGATCAATAAAAACTTTACTGAACCCTGTAAACAGTAATCTAGGCTATAAATACCAGAAATCCAAATACATTTATCTCTAAAAGCAAAGGATATTTTATTTGTTAAATACCAAAAATAAGCAGAAATAAGTACACTTAATTAAAAAAACCTATATAACATTTAGTAACCAACCATCCAATGATATCAATTTCCAATTTCATGAACATTAAAATTCAGGTTATTGAAATTATATAATATTTATTATTGTCAAACAATAATAAAATGAACTCTCCAGTTTTAAAATTTTCTTGATTGGTCCTATACGACAGTAATATAATTCTCCCTCTCTACTGGGGCATCTGATTTTATGATCCAAAATTCATGAAATTTGAGGAAAAACATAATACCATGTACTTTAAATTGATTTTTATTAAATAACATGCCAAAATGTTATGTTTGCTATGATTATATTTTTTAAATCAACTCAGTTCTAAAATACTGTGATCGTTTTTGGTAACATTCATGTTATTATTTTTATAATAATGACTTTAATAGCAATGATCTCTGGGTTATAACTGATTTTTATAGGGGAAAAACATGTCTTCAGTATTATAAAACTTCTTTGTTATAACTGGTATAATAACAGTAAAATGAAAATGAGCAAAAAAGAAATGAAGATATGGAAGTATAAATACTCCAAATGCCATCTGTGTGAAACTTACTTTAATAAAAACTATAACAACACAATAAAAATGCATATGTACCATCAGTTTTCAGATGCATAAGTTATACAATTTCAAAATAAACATGTGTTCTAAGTAAATATAATCTGAATGTAACATGCATAAGTATCATAAGTAGATCTACTATCAAATTAAAATATATGAGAAAAGATTTATTTGTTTTAATTTTTTCCTCTTCCAGTATTTCTCCTATGTACTGGGGATACATTGTAAGACTCAATAGAGCCCTTAAAGTTTAATATATATGAGAAAATTATTAAAACTGAAACTTTTCATCTGGTATTTTAGGCTACCAAATGACTAACGGAGAGTAGTGCATGAAACATGAATATACTACATAAGAAGATGCTTCATAACTCAGCAGTAAGAATCAAGACTGTAAAATTTTGATACTTTTCAAAATGGTAGAATAATGCATATGAAATTTTAAATTAGCCACATCTCAGGGACTCAAGCCTGTAATCCCATCTACTCAAGGGGCTAAGGATACAAGACTCCTTGGGACTCTATTTGCAATTAACCAGCAACATGATAGCCTGGACATATTGCTCAAGTAGTAGAGAACACACTATGAGTATGAAAGTCAAGTGAGGCCCTGAACTCTAGTCCCAGTACTGGAAAAATATCGCATTATTTCTATAATTTTTATTAAATATTTTTGTATCCCTTTGATCACAAATAACTGAAAATACAGAAGAGAGCCACTGACAGTAGCTCAATAGTATATCTATTTACATTTTATAGTTGAAGTGTCAATATATATAAGGTCACAAAAGCTATCAGTTCAGTGAAATAACAGTACCTTCACTAGTCTACAGTAGGTAGAAATCTTTGTAAAACATATGTAAATGACTAACTTCTAGGAACAAACTTATTTTCCTCACCAATACAGTTTAATAAACCTAGCATTAATACAAGTTAATTGATCTTGATAGTTTATAAATCTGCAAATATGTTTATATATGATATATATTTTGATTCATGTGTAATGACTCTAGGTATATGAAAAATATTTGTCAAAAATAGATTTAGACAACAAAGAGAACACAATTATTGGAACTGTTTTTAGATAATGAATTAAGGATAAGAAGACAGCTCTCCTCAAAACAGGACAATAGAAAATAGTGTTATCTAAAATAAAGTATTGATAAAAAATCATGGAGGTAATAAAAGTAATGTCCTTACCAAGTGATGTTTATTTCAGTTGTTTTAAGCTATTTATCTTCAACATTATGAAGATTTATTGTTGTTTTATAAAATCATAATTATTAAGATTTAGTATTTATTTGCTATCAGGTGTGATGCTGTGGAGCTTATAAGACTCATCTCAGTACCAATACTTTGTTGAGTAAGTGCCACAATTGTGGCAGTTAGAAAACTTTCTATTAAGATTATTATTCTTCATTAGCTTCTATACCAAAACATTTTAAAGATTCAAAGAAATATTCCACTGTAGTTTATAGCTCCAATCCAAGGTGCGTCTGTATATACAGCTTGAAGGAAAAAATATATATGTTGAAGAGTTGAATAAAAAATTTGGAACAGCCTAAAATCTTCCACATGGTAAAGTTACGGGGAGAATGTAATCGGATGATGGAAAATAATTGACATTGCATGATTGTGGCTTCTCCATATAAATATATTACAACAACTGATATGTCAAGGTTTGTGCTATAGAAAATGACAGCTATTATCTGCTAGAAACCAATCAATTATGTGATTCAAATGGGTAGATGGGTAGAAAGCTGAAGGAAAAAAAACAGCCGATTTACCAACTGGAGAAACTGAATGGAAACATCATCCTTTCCTTGGACACTTATCACATTGTAAGAGCTCAGAAAATGCAGTGAAGAAAGATGCAAGTGGTACCTGATATATCGTATATGCATTTATTTGTTCATTTGAAAAGGGGAAGGTAAGGGAAAAAGAAGATGAGTGGGAGGGTGTGGAGGAAGGAAAGTGGGAGAAAAACATGGGAAGGGGTAACAATGTTAAAGAATTAAAATACCCACTAACTTATATATGTAACTGCAACTACTCTGTACAGCATCCAACAATAAAACAATAATAAATAAAATATAAAACAAAGAGGCAAGTACACTTGGTGAAGAACTGTGTAAAGAAGAATCACAGATATTGTTTGCTTTACTTAGTTGGTCAAATAGAATCTAGTAAGAATTATGAAGCTCTTCCATATATATAGAATATATTATATATGTTTGTATAATCAGTCCAACTAACAAAAATGCTCATGCATATATATTGAGGAAAATATAGCCTGTCAGTTCAGCATTTCATATAACAATGTAAAGAAGCTTTCAATGCTAACTAAACAAATGATGAAGAAACAACTTTACTTTTTTTTGCCAGTCCTGGGCTTGAGCTCAGGGCCTGAGCATTGTCCTTGGACATACAATGAATGGAACAGTCATCAGATGCTCAATTATCTTTACTCTTCTCATAGTCAGGATACTGCACTATATTTAAAATATCCAAGCCTCAGAAGTTGTAAAGGAGCAAACACAATACCACAGATACAAAGTAACCCATGACAATTCATTTAATTGCATATTACAAATACTATATATGACTATATAAATAAATGAATAGAAGAATGTCTGAATGAACATGTTATCGACAGGTAAATATAAAATAAAAGGAAAATTAAGTTCCCAAAGACAGAAAGTATTTTAAAAATCAGTTCAAAGATATTAGAATTTATCAAGTATAGTCTATATGGGGGTTAACAGTGTTTTAAAAATTGGACCTGTTACCATATTTATGTAACAGTAACCACCCTGTTTATTATCTTTATAATAAATTAAAAATAAAGAATGATAACTTATAAAAAAAGCCCTTATAAAAGATAATGCTTTTATATTCTCTTAAAGATTCAAATTTAAAATGGACTCTAACATGCTGCAACGAACCTTATAAGATGAAAGTATAGAAATTGAGAGAACTGAAACCAACATTTAAGAAGTTAATAAGCAATAAAATTATCAATTGTTCACTTCAGGAATAGGTGCAAGGTAATGGATACGTAACATAGAATGACACAGATTTGAATACTGACTTAGCTACTTCCTTTGTATTTTACTTCATTATCATTCCAAGTTCCTAAAACTATAAAAGCTTCACTGTTTCGCTTTCATACACATACAGAAATTATTTTATCCATATTCTCCTTCTTTCCCTCTCCTTATTTGACCTCCTACTTGACCCTATTTATGTGAATCACTGACAAGACCTGTGTTACATTTCTGTCATGAATTATTTTTGTGTAGACTGATTGTGTCCCTGTGGTATTATAGAAGTTAATATACAGAACTTTAATCAGCTGAGACTCCACACAAAGATCTTTCATTTTCCCCATCCCCACTAGCTCCTATAACTCAATAACTTTTAATGAGTTTTATTTTGCATCCTCTGTCACAGAATCAAAATATTTCAGCATTATTCTCCCTTAATCTCTTTGTCTTCTTAATCCTTAATACCATAATTACATGCATTAAAGAGGATAAATAGGAGATAGATAGATAGATAGATAGATAGCAATATCGATACATGAGAGATCAGAGAGAGAAAGACTGAAAATATCTTAAAGTATATATTTATCTTTTAGGCCTAACATCTATACAGGAGATAAAATTCCCAAGCTTTGCCTTCTCAGCTTGTCCATATTTGTTTAACATGATGTGAGTTTGATAAGTCACAATGTGTGCACAGAGGAGTATATCAAAATGAAACTCATATGACGAATTGACCCTAGTACAAATGTGCCAAATTAAAGTCCTGGCAATCCATTAATTTACTGCATATTACTGTGGAAGTATGTCATAGACACTGAAGGAATCTGAATCATGATGTCAATGGCTCCATCCATGAACCATTCTACTATGTATTTTACAAATATGAAGAATCAGAGCAAGCATTCTTAATTTCTGAGATTGTATGTAGCCTGTTTAACATATCGCTATACAGAATAAGTTCTTGCTCATAAATACTTCCCCTGAAAAAGTACTGTTTTCAGCATAATACTTAAAATCTGAGGTATCATATTTAATAGAATTGTTGAATCTTCCATCCAGAAATCAGGATTGGTTATTTAAAAACAACATTCAAACATTTTTCCAATGTTGTCTCCAGTGATTACATCTTCCATACTTAAATCTGTCCCTCTGATCTTTCTTACTCTTTCACTGTACTTTTAAAATGTTTTTATATTAATTTATTGTTATTATAAAGGTGATCTACAGAGGGATTAGTTATGTAGTCCTTTTGTGCAATGTCTTCTGTCCACCCATGAGTAATCTCTCTTATTTACTCCTTTCAGTCTCTTTTCATTACTTCTTTTCCATTACTTCCTGGAACCACCCAGTTAGAGATTCTTCTCACAGTATAGGTAAATGATCTACATCACCATCCATCTGTTAAGCAAGTTCTGTTGAACTTGCATGCTCTGGCTCTGTATTTCCAATAACTAACACTCTTTTGGGGGTGTTTTTTGCTTCTAGGTTTCCAGTAACTTCTCTTCTTTACTGGGCTTAGAAATAATAACAACTCTAAAGATATCTATTGAATATAATTTCCACAATGTGAACTATGCATTCAATGAATATTATACAAGTAAGACAAATCATTAAAAAAATCAGACTAAGGTCAATGGATAAAAAGTGTCAATTACCGGGGCCGGGAGTTTGGCCTAGTGGTTAAAGTGCTTGCCTAGCATGCATGAAGACCCGGGTTCGATTCCTCGGTACCACATACATAGAAAAAAGCCGGAAGTGGTGCTGAGGCTCAAGTGGTAGAGCTCTAGCCTTGAGAAAGTCCAAGGACAGTGCTCAGGCTCTGAGCTCAAGCCCAGGACTGGCAAAAAAAAAAAAAAAAAAAAAAGTGTCAATTACCTTCAGTTTGACATTAAATGTAAAATATTCCAAAATTATTTGCTGACATAAATTTAAAATTTTCGATGCTTTATGTACCATTAGAGCTTTGTGTGAAATATCTCACATGATCCACGTGGTTCTGCTACAGAGGAAAAGATTCTGTCAAAAGTAATATAGCCCATAAGTAAAGAAGCGAGAACTAAAATTGTGCTCACTTGTATTCTAGACAATCCAGGGTTTTGGAAAGTTCAATAAACTTAGACAGTTGGAACTACTGTGTATGGAATCAGTTGATCCATGACATCTGCTAGAGAAGTTCCTATTATTCAAATATTTATGAATCTTTTATGAACGTAGAAAAGTAAAGAAATTAAAAAGTCTCCAAAACCACATTGCAGGCCAACATACAGAGCTCTCATCTTTAAAAATAAACATAAATGCCTCTGAAATTTATAAGGAAGAGATATACTTGGATGAAAATTGTAGTTCAAAGTTGTAGCTCAAATTCAGAATTGGAGTTCATTGTATATATATAGTGTTTTCTCAGGGAACACAGAAAGATTTAGGATAACTTCCATTCTTTGATGAAAGAGATGAAAAAATATATCTCCCTTTCCTTTAGATGCATAAAGTTTTGAGTCTTGGATGAATATATCATTTCAACAGATCTAACGTTTTAAATAACTTGATTAAAAGCCAGTCAAGAACTTAATATTTCCCTCCCTCACCCTTTCCTAGTTTCTTCCTTCTTTACATTCAGGGTTAAAAAATATTTAAAAAATAGGACCAGTACTATGCAACATATCAGATATGCCATTATCTTTCTTCTTTGTTTTCTTTTGAGTGAGACCACTGATTGAACTCGGGAAAAACTGCTTGCTTTGGCTGCTATACCATGTGAGCCATGACTCTTGTCTTCCTTTTTTCTGGCTATTTGGAAGTAGAGTCTAGAAACTTTCTTGCTCTTAACCTCTAGGTAGGTAGCATTGCAGACAGGGGCCACCAGAGTCTTGCTAGATTTGCTATTTTCTGGTAAGTTGATCAGTTACTCAAAATATCAATTAGAAAAAATGTTATACCTATGAAATAAAGCTAAATAATTCTTCCTATTTGAAATATCCTACTTACAAAATTTAAGACTCTATATTTCCTATGTTCGTCCTTTTAATAATCATATAGTTGGTGAAAACATAAAAATTGATATAGTTGGTGAGAATATAGAAATATTTTAGTTTTACTGACCTTTTGTGTTTTGAAAATCTCTGAATTCCATTTAATATATCCAAATTTAAGTTAGCGTGAGAGGAAATGGGTCTCGGAAGATAATCAGAAACTTTCACATGATTGAGTCATCTAGAACATTTAAATGCTTTGTGGAAGTAGCTGCTGATAATAACAATAAAAATGAATAAAAGCAAGCCAGTGACAAACACATCCTGGAGTATGAGCATGAGCAATGGACTTATGTCCAAATGATTTAGTGAAATTCAGTACAGGACAATTCAGTGCTGGATGGAAAAGAGTTATAAACATTTTCCTGAAATGGAGTAAATCACTAGCTATTTGGAAAGTGTGATGTGTTGGCTTGTATTCAAAAGAGCAACATTTAATGTGGGCAAGCAGCACTGCCAAATTTCCTTTTTTTTTTACCCCACCCCCGCCCTGCCTTTTTTTTTTTTATTTTGGTAGAAAAAGTGATTAAGAGGCCAATCCGCATGGTAGTAGATGCTTAAGAGCATCAAAAGTTCTCTGGCAGGATTCAGCACTTGATATGGCTTAACAACTAGTATGCCAATAGATAACATTATCGCCATTATAAATCAAAACCATAAGAACATATTAAATTCTACTAGCTACTATCAATGCCCTGTGGTTTATGAAGAACTGCTGACTTATCTCTGGGATATGGTTGGAACAATACAAAATTCTACTCTGGTCTGGCATATACAGCTTCCCCCTCCCCCCAAACTGTGAGTTATTCTTCTGGAGCAATAGCCAATTCTCTCTACTTCCTTTATCTTACTGACTTCATTTAACTGAAGCCTCAGGGAAAAGAAGAAAGGGAGGCCATATCTTGAGAAAGAATCATAAAATAGGCCAGGAGGTCACAGAAGATATTTTGCTCTTTTCACTATAAAAGAAAATGCCTTTCTTTGTAATTTAAAATTTTGGATCCCCTTATAATTATAACTACATGGCAAATAATCAAACTTGATCAACTTATTTGGAAATACTTATGTTAAAATTCACACTAAGAAATACATTTCAAATATTGAGAGTATGCAAATGTGTGCATGCATATAAATATATACATCAAATGAATGTTTATCAATGTTCAATGCCTTCTAATAATAATTATTATCATTTTTGCCAGTCCTTGAGGTCAGGGCCTGAGCACTGCCCTTGGATTTTCTCAAGGCTAGAGCTCTACCACTTGAGCCTCAGCACCAGTTCTGGCTTTTGTCTATGTATGTGGAACAGAGGAATCAAACCCAGTTCTTTGTGCATGCTAGGAAAGCACTCTGCCACTAGGCCAGACTCCTGGCCTCTTTGTAATAATTCTTATATATTACTTTTTATTTTAAAAAATATCTTCCTTCTCAGCATGGTTGTTTTTCATGAGCCTCTAGTAAATTGTCTCTTGTAATTTAGAGATCCTGGATTTTTTTCTAATACACATGTTTTAAACTGTTACAACATGCACAGGAACTAAGATAGAAAATATTGGTATAGTGATTATGTGAAGAAAACAATTTCTAGCATCATGAAAATCCAATTCATTATTGAGGGTGATCAATAAAATGTGATACTAGAGTACAAATGCATTTAATCCATCAGTTATCTATTCAATCATTAGTAATACATAACTTAGTGTAAGTTGCCCTCCTCTGTACAAAGGATG